>NW_027105827.1:601576-645047 GCF_000696795.3 Halyomorpha halys
TTATTATAAAAAATATTATTTTACCAAGGGTCTTAAATAAATAAACATCATAACTTTTAAACTTATGTTTTAGTTTTGATTATTAATTACATTTCAATTAGAAATCAAAATAAATAGTATTGCTTTAAGATTTTTTTTCAAGAGATCCAAGTCTCACCCCTGATTAAATATTTCTTTCTTGAGACGTTTTCTTTGAATTATTATATATATTATGTGGGAAGATGATTAATTAGTGCCCCCAGAGTTATTTAAAAGTAATTAATTTCTTTTTTTCTTGTATCTTCAGAAAGAGCTGAGTTTTTAATCCTCTTGGTTACCATACAGTGTATTATAATATTACAAGTAATTATTACTTGGTAGTAACTGGGTGTAGAAATGAGTCAAGAGACAAGCACGGTCAATGTTAGTGTGCTAAGGGTGTTGGGGCCTTACACAACCCAGCCTCTTTATCTTGTCCCAGTTTCTCGTATCAGCTTCTTCTACTTCTCTCCAATATTCTTTCCCAGATTTTGCTTATCGTTTTTTTCATTTCCATTTTCCTCTTAATCATTATGATGTGGCTGCAAATACATAGAAGTGTAATTAGAATACGTGGTTCTTCTGTTCCCAGATATTCTCCATATGATACACTATTCATATTATTTGGCATTACATTACTTCGTATATTATCAAACTAAAGTTTCACGTTCAACGTAGATTTTGTTGTTTCCTAACATCTCGGACCACTTTCCGTAGAATGTTTCCCGGACTGAAGAAAAAAAAAAACATAAAATGACATGTGAAGCTCATATACAGTAGCTACAAGAACTTTGAAAGATATGAACAAGAAATAGGGAATAATAAGTTAATTTTTTGGAAGAAATCTATGTTTTTAATATGAATTAGGTTGCAATTTTCGTCTTGCCATATTTTGTTTATCTTATTTCCTTGTTTGGTTGACGATTCGGAGTTGTTCCTCGTCTTCTAGTCCCTCTTACTATTGTATGAATTCTCCTGTTCTCATGATTTTTTAAAAAATTAATGTAGCACATGAGTTATAAGACTAGTTGTTGGCCAATTGCCTAAGAAAAAATAAACAGTTAAATATAATTTAATAGAACATCTGGAATATGTACGGTAAGATGGTTCTGAGGATATGAAAATTCGTTTTAAAGAAGTCAATCATGTATTAATAAAATAATAAATAAAAAATCGGAAATAAATCATTTTTCCATAATTTAAATAAAAAAGATATTGTAATATAAAAGAAATCAATAATGTAGGAAAGTAAGCATTGGAAATAAAATCGGCCTTAATTAAGAAATTAAATTAAACTCCTTTAAAAGTAATTTTTACATATTTTATTGTTCCAAATATTTTGTTCATGACATGTTCATGTACTTGTTGGAACATTGTATAACCTGAAGGAAGTTTAAATGTGATACGAAATGTCAGCGTATGTTAAATTGTTTCTAATTTTATTATATTCGTCTTCTTCTGTAATTTAAGACTCGGCTTCCTAAACTAAAATGAATTTTGCTTTTATATTATTCTTTCAAGAAATGTCTTTAGTTCCTTCTCTAAACAGCATTGAGCTTGAAAGTAAATGATTCTGTAGAAGTCACTTTGTATCCTATAGACTGCTACAAACTCCCCCCCCTTTTTTTTTTTTTTTTTTTTTTTTTTTTATATATATATATAGAAAATACTCCAAGTTCTTTACGTTACAATTAATGTTTTACTAATAGATCGTTATATTCCCTCATGCTTCATTAACGTACAGATAAAACTTGACATTTCATCCGATATGCCTCGACTAACCTGATATATCTTCAGTAAAGATCTACAAAAGTTCCCATATCAAAGCAATTATACTCAAAGCAAGTGAATATTTCGAGACAGAGGAGTTGAGTTCAATTAAGCAGAGTAGGCGCGTGGCTAAGAGAGACGATCGGGTTCTATCTTTGTTGCCAAATAGAACTTATAAATAGTTTTTTCTTTTATATTTTTCCTTTTGACAGGTTCTCTGTTATTAAATATTGCCAAAGAACTATGCTAAGAAGTTTGACCCAATATGTTGGAGGTTTGGGTGTCTTAAAACATTTGGTTTCGTATTTCCTCCATTCCTTTTTGCTCCGTAGAATTCTAGGATCAGTTCATTTCAAAAGTTCGAGATCTAATTTCAACATTTAGTTACAATTTTTATATTCCAGAGGTTATTTATAATCATACTTTACTAATCTCGATTTATTTACCATTTTTAACCTGATAAGTGCATTAATCTTCATTTTGTGAAACATACGGATATATTAGATTTATTGTAATGAATTCCTAATTCGTTACTTTTTAAGGGCTAGTTTCAGTAGTTTAAATCGCCCAGATAATTATTTAAATTTTTTTAAACGTTCTGCTTTTATAATTTTTATAAAAATGATTCAATATATCTAATGTTAAACGTATACTTAGTCCTGAAGATCGAAAGACCTGGAGCAGCGTTTCAGATCAACAAGTCTTGTTACTAAAAAATATTTGTCTGTAAAATATTGATATATTCTATTTGAAGTAATATGAAGTAAAAACTTTCAATTTTTTAGAGATTAATAGATGGGATTAAACGAATTGGAATTTTTTATCCGAAATATTTTGATATTATTTTTTCGTTTCTTAAAGTATGCGAGCCTGGCAAAAATTACCGTTAGGGTTTCCTCGCCCCCCCCCCCATCCTCCTGATCTATACAATTCAAGCACTTAATATAATCATCCCTCTTTTTCAACTGACGTTTAGTTTAAAAAAATAAACCATCATTTTTTCACTATCTCGTGATCCGTGCGCCGCTTGAACGCCCTTTTCTATTCAAATTAATGGGTGTTAAGTTTTTTTTTAAACTGGCTATTAGGTCGGATGTTATCCCAAGAAAATCTGGCATAAAAAATTATGTGTTTACCTTTACGCTATGTAATGAATAGGGTAAAAAAAAATTCTGTTGTTACTAAGGAACTTAAGTCTAAGATTAAAGTTTGTGCTGTCTGGGCCCTGTTTCATTGCAATAAGATTATGTGGTATGATTTGAGAAAATAAAAATCCATTATAATAGGGTAAATTATTGATTACTACATCTGTTGTTTGTATCCAGAACCTTATTAATTTGGTTTTTATTTGTATCCTTAAAATGTTAACTACTAACTTTGGTTTTAAACTTTAATTTATTGCACACCCATTAAAGCAATTTAATCATTGCTATACTACCCATTAGTAATCCATTTAATTGGCGAACTAATAATATTCTATATATACATTCCATTATTGCATATTAATTTTACCCCATGAAAATATGTTTATTCTTTATAGGTATGTGGTCTATACTTTTTTCTCATTCTTGATTTATAATGTACTAATCAGTTTATTTTATATAAATAATATTCAAAACAACAATTAAAATACTTCAGGTACTATGTATTTCAGAAAACCCCAATAATTCAGTTAACATTAGAAGTGATTCTAAAGACAGAAATGATTTATTTTCCTAACCAATACCAATAACTGGGCCTCCTAAATTTTAAATATATAAATGTGCATTTACCCACTTGATAGTGGTCAAATTATTGAAAAAAATTAGTATTTTTAACTTGGAACTTTATTTATTTATGGTATTTTTTAATTGAGTTTTTTTAAAAACTAAGATCCAAGAACTTGTTTCTAACCTTAAATATTTTAGTTTATAATAATTATATTTTTTATATAATTTTAATGTTGGGAACTCCAGAAGAAGTTTTCATTTTTAGAGGAAGGTTCTGGTTAGGTTACCGTGACGAGGCGTTTGAAGTTGGACGCGCATTCTTTTTAAAAAAGAATTACTGAAATAATAGTCGTTAAAATAAAAATAACCGTCAGAAAGTTGGATATATAATACGGGTAGTAATAAAACTTTATATTAAAAAAACTAGCTACTTTTATTGTTATGAGCTTTGTTGTAGTTTTTAGATGTACTATACTGTTTTTGTCGCCTTGAAAATCTCCAACAGTTTTTCCAGAACGAAAAAGTTATACTTATTTTTCTCTTTTTTTGCATTAGTTTTAGTAACTTTAAATTGAGATGGACCATAGTGTCGTTAATATTAATTACAAAATTAAAGTGAGGTAGACGGTAATTAATAATTAAAATTTAACAGTATCTTTTCGAGGAAGTACATCATCGTCTAGGACAGAGTTTTTTAAATAATAAAATATCTTTTTATTTATTTACTTTTTATGACCCCTATCCGGTCATTTCTCACATACGGGGTAGGAGTTATCTGGAGGTAATCAACCTATTCTAACCATGAAGGGGGGCCAAGTTTTCATTTCCATGCCATAGGAATGAAAAAAAGTCGATTCCCCAGGCCGAATTCAAACCGGCATCTCTGCAGTCATGAGTCAGTCGCTTAACTCCCTCAGCTGCATACGGGCCAAAAAAATGATATATTTGTTCATTAGAGGTAACCTATCGTATCATTTGAGTTTTCTATAAAAAATAAAAAGATATCTTCCAACAAACACTTCTGACTGTCGAAACATTAGCAGTACAGGTTTTGAGAGGGAAAAACTCGTACTGCGTATGCCCCATAAAATTCCTGGTAGTTAGAAGTAGTTACTGTTAGATTTTATAAATCAACTTGTAAAAAGTTATTATTAAAAAAAAATTCGTTATACATTACTTCAGTAGACATGGCAATAAAATTAAAATATTACTGTTAGAACTACAACTGAGGTTTAGAATTCCAAAACCGGCCAAGTCCATTTTCCAGTATTTCATTAGGTGAAAAGATTTCTTCCAAAATCGTTTTAATCATGAATATTTTATTCCAAATCATTTTAATCACAAAATATATTAAAGAAAAAAATAAATACATACTTAGATATTTGAAAATGGTATTAATTGGTTTATTTTCTAATTCAATTCCTCAATTATTCATTATTATTCTTTTTATTGTAAATAATATATTTGCTTTGAAGAAATAATTATTTCATTGTGTTTTTTAATATTGAAGAATATGGCACTTAAAGAAGGTTATCGTCACCTTATCAGAAGCACTGTTATCATCGGGGGGGAAGTATTTTTTGCTTGTTTAGTATAAATTTAATTCTAGCTGTTCTAAATTCATTATGCAGCGGTGCTGGCTATTCTGTTCGCATTAATTGCAGTTTGAATATGAAATAATTTAAATGTGGAGAGCTCATTGTGAATTATTTCTAATGGCCAACTGGTGTAAATGGTTGAATATTTTAACGGCCGCTATTGATCTCGCATTCAAGTTTCAACCTTTACTATTTACGGCTCATTCTCACGCAAACTTTTTCCGAACGTGTGTATATTATATTTTAATTATTCAGTCTTATCGGATGCCTCAAATTAATATTCAATCTAACATTAACGTATATAACTATGATTAATGTAGATTTTGGACAAAGTCGTAGACCCTTGGTTTCATGCTCTTAGAAAACAATTTTTTTCCACAAAAGTCCACAATTATAATCACTAATCCAAGATGAAAAGTTTGAGGAACTATTGAATCCACTGGAGAAAGCAGCTTGGCAAGCATTCAAAATGTTACTCACTGTTTCTTGGGAAATCACAGTGATGTTTTCAACCATCTTATAAAATTTCGTTTGTAATATGTTCTTAAAATTACTGGCAGATTTTCCTGGAAAATCTTGGTTCATCGGGAAAGACATATCAAGTCGAATGGGATCTTAATATGTTAGAAGATTATTGTTTGACCATTCTTTCCTGAGGCAAAATGAATCAGAAAATTTGTTGCTTTCTATGTCAATAAGAATATTTGCGTATTGTGTAGTTATGGATATAAGAAATATTTCAATGTTTAAAAATTTTAAAAACTGCTTCTCGGAAACCTTGCGTGATGGGTAAAACCTTTTTCATATTTGAATTCAGGAGAAAGGATATTTTATTGGAATCACATCGTTTTCTTTCAAAGACAATAAATGTTTCTTCAATCGCCGAAATAATTTCTTCGAACAACTGCAATAAATACTTTTTTATATTTTTTTTAATAAGTCGTGTCATTCGTCCGTTAATTGGATTTACCGTTCTAATGGTTTTAACCTAGAGCAGATATGACTGGCTATCTTTTAATTTAGCAACTTATTTTACCCAGTCTCAAATCGAAATCGATTTTGTGGGTCCGCCGTGTCACAACCTCAATCAGCTCTGAAACTAAATTCGAACAAACATGCTTTTTATTCAAGAATACACTCTTATAATTTGAGGTATATTTTCAGCCAGTATACAGTATGGTTATGGTCTACATAAACGCCTGTAGGGGTAGAGAGATGAGAGGAGGAGGAAATGCGGTTTTCTGGCTCTAATATTTTTTGAAGGACGTCTCTGAGCTCAGGCTTTTTCTGTTTTTTAGAGTTATTTATTTGATTACCATTTTAATTTCATTAGCCCTTTAAATATTTCATAGTCGCTTATTTCATTTGTAGTCATTTTGTTCCATTTAGCAGGGTAATTGTTGATTACTATAGAATTTGTTTTATGTATTCAGAACCTTTTTAATTTGACTATTATTTGATATCATTAATGGATCTAGTAACTTTGATTTTTAAATTTAATTTATTTCATACCTATTAAAGCAGTTTATTCATTGGTATCCCGCCCATACTGATGCTAAGGACTCCACCCATTAGCAATCCATTTAATTGGCGAAATAATAATAGAGCCCATTTGCGTATACCAACATTGCATTATTACATACTAGTTTTTCCCCTTCCATAATCGAATATTTAATCTTTCTTCGTTTATATTGAACAGCTTATGTTATATAAATAATACGTAAAATAACAATTAAAATACTTCCAGGCATTATATATTTCCGAAAACCTCAATTATTTGTTTAATTTTAAAACTGGTTCCTAAGACTTGAATGATTTATTGATATGTATTGACTGAATTATCAAAAAAAAATAGTATTTTTAAGTTTATTTATGGATTTTTTTAAAATTTAGATATATTAATAATCTTTTTCTAACATTAATTAAAATATTAGAATAATTAGTTTTTACATAATTTTAATGTTGTGAACTCCAGAAGAAATTTTCAACTTCAGAAGAAGGTTCTGGTTAGGTTACCGTGATGATGCGTTTGGAGCAGAATGTAAATTCTTTTAAATTAATAGGCATCTTAATAAAAATAATTTACAAGGAAGTTGAGTAAACAGTACTGGTAATTATAAAACTTCATATAAATTTATTTATTCATTTATTAAATAACGGAAGTTCTTCATAACATTGAACTTATATGTATATATATATTTTGTTTCACGACTTTTCACCTTATGTTGCTGTAGATTCACTCAACATACTGTTTATGCTATACAAAAAAGTGACACCTTAATGTACGTGGCATTCTATGTCGCCTCCCATGTAATATTGTTATCAGGTTAGACATTGCCCTCTCTTCCTAATATTTGTCAAGTGCCGGCGCCGATGATGGTCTATAGTCTGAATATGGTTCACAATCTGAAAAGTATCTCTTCAAGAATTGAATTGGATCTTACTATGTCTTTAATATCACTTGTCTATTTACTTTAACTTCAATACGTTCATATTCGGTTTCAGATTTATGTTTTTTCATGATTTTATTCTTTCGAGTTAAAGAGAGCTTTATTATGAATCAGATATTTTGAAAAGTATTTAGAAGTAATATATAATTATGTGCTAATGTATGCGGACGTACAGTAATAGATGATCTTAATATAGAATGAGACTTTTTGTTTGGAGGTGGCTGTGTTAATGATAGCAAGGGTTGCAGAAATAGCTCTCCTGCGTTGACCAATCCACGTAATAAGCTCTCAAAATATATAGCCCAACATTATACCCATCGCTTACCTCTGGTTGTACTCTTCTAAACAGGCTGTCTGTTTTCTTGTTAACCGGGTTTCGAAATGCACTGTCGGCGCGTTCGAACATAAATTTAGCCTCTGATATATTCACAACTGCATCGTGTGAACAGTATTTCATTTACTCGATTTATAATTAGTGTAATTTATGGCTCTTTGCGTGGATTTGAATTAGAAGAAACAACGTTAACTTATCAGAGTATAACCATTGTTAAATCACATTGGAATTTTACATTTGTTATGTTGTCAGTATAATTTTAGTTTCGGTTAGCTAAAATATTTTACTTAGACTTAATGTGGAGTCAAAATATTTTAAAGGATTTTTGTAAATATGTCTAGTTGTTGTTGTTGTCTGGGGCTTAAGGGCGTAAAACCCTGAGGTCATCAACGCCCAAAATATGTCTAGTTGTCCTTTGCTTAAAATGTTTTTATAGTATCATCAGCCCAGTTTCAATAATTTGAGAAAAGTTATATCTAACAAACTTAAATGAGGGATTAATCTGTAAGTAACAGATGTGAAGTATACAATTATAAAGTGTGTTTTTTCTTTAGAATTTCAAAACTGAAGTTATAAAAATAATCTTTCTAAAAAAAATAAATAAAATATTAAGTAGTTTTGCCTCATAATTTAAATGCATAATACAAAAATAAAATCTAATCGACTAAAAATCGTCTCAGGCCCATAGCTTTTTTTTCCGAAACTCATCACAGGTCTTGATGATGAAACTCCCCACTATGACCCTTGGACCTCAATATTTTCCTGGGTCCTGCCAATTTACCAATTTTATAGACTTGATAATTATAATAATTCTGAGACAATTTTTTATTGTATGTTATTTACGAAAGTAATAAACAAATATTTTAAATTATGAAAGATTGTGTAATAATACGCAGCGGGTTTGTAGTTTAGTAGCGGTAAGTAAAATTTTTGATCTAACTTTTTCATTCTGCTGCTTATGAACTATGATACTAGTAATAATACTAGTTCTTGGTATTTTCTTAAAAAGTAAGAGATAACATATTTTTCAAACAATTTTATAGATTTTATGGCAAAAAAAAACTTATTTCTATAAAAAAAAAAAAATAATACATTTACTGTTCTGAATTCGGAGAAAATGCCTGGGATATTTTTTATTTAACTATCAATATACTGAAAATGTCCAATAAAAAAAAAAAAAAAAAGAAAATTAAAAATATGTATTAGTTTTAGAAACTTACAAATGTCACTTATTGAACATATTCAGCATAAATGGGACATTCATAAATTGAAAAAGCCACAATCCCAAGGAAAAAGAGAATGGAAGAGGAATGAGGGTAGGTGTAAAACAAAGTTTTACAACATGTGTTTGTTTCATTAATATTAACTACTAATAATATAACTAAAAATAAATGAACTGGAATAAAAATTAGGTATGTATATTAAAAAATATTAAGTAGTTTTGCTACATAATTTAAATGAACTTACATTTTTAATTCATTGCAGGATTGGATCCGTGCATTAATATTATTCTTGACTGAAAGATTGGGAAAGTTATGAAATTTAATAAAATTGTAGGATGAATACAATACAAATTAAGCAAAAAAATAATACTAACAATGTAACTTAAATATAAGTGTAAATTAAAAGTTTGAGTCTTTAGAAAATAAATAAATTTAAAAGAAAAAAATGACAAATACAAACGAGTTTTTTATCCCTGAAGTTGAGTATTGGAAGCACGTACATTTTACACACTTATATTTTCCTCATATATTTCTTAGACAAGCACGTCATAACCATGCTACACGTGGAGGATTACTGTCCAAGAATTTTTCTTTTTCCTATTTTTTAATTGGTTAAAAATATTCCTGGAGATGTTAGGAAAGGCAGGGTCCCGTATCATGCGATTCCCGCGACGACCCTGGGCCCCCGTGACGCGCTCTGTGTTTTCCCCAGAAAGGAACTTGACCCACTTAGGCAACCTTAACCATCCTCTGGAATCGCTTGATATTTCAACCACATGCCTCTTTATTGCAATTTGTTTAGAAAACCTTGCAAAACTGATTTTTTTCATATATATGTTTCACTCCAATAGAAAGACTATATTATAGAACTGTAATGGTATTTTTAAAACTTTGATTACCTTAATGTTAAAAAAAAGAATATAAATAAAAAAACAATGGCTCTTAATCCATACATGTATATGATACATAAAATCCACGTTGCAGGTCTTCTTGAGGTCTTGAGTCCAAGCAGCCATCTTATTTTTCTTTTTTAATATTACTAAATCGTAATATACCTTGGCCACATCACCTTTATTGGCATGTGGCTTTCCTCCCGCTAACAGAAAGAACACTGGCGTAACGTAGTGGGGGCAAGGGAGAGCTTCTCAGAACTTTTAGGGGGTGGCAAAATTATACAGTAAATAATAATATTTTGTAAAAATACTAACCATTTCATTTCATGACTTTTTTATTTGTAACCTATACAATACATGATAAATATGATAGTTCTTGCCAAAAAATTTTTTTAATTTACTGTATATTTTATTCCATTAAATTGAAATACATATATTAGGGGTTAGGAACATTTTCCTGCGCTCCTGCCGGTTGAACCAACCATGCTACAAAAGTGAGAAAGAATGATTTTGAATTGAATTATGTTATCCTATTATCCATTTATCGTGCAGTTTTTTGTTCATAAAAGTTCTTCATGATATACATTCTACTATCTTTTCCTCGACGTTCTTTCTTTAGAGACCATTCCCGTAGCGCACATTCCCGGTCCTGCTGGTAGTTCGGAGGGCTGCCCAGATGAAGAAAGTCAGAAATGGGATACGGACCCCGACCGTTAGGCTGGAAGCTGGTTTGTGCCTCAATGGGTTCCGTTCATCCGAGCCGCATCCGGTCTCGTGGAAAAAAACTCGGGTTTTTTGGAGTTATCAGGATAAATCTGTTTGTTAGTGTCGTTCAAGGGCTGCTTGTGGGCTAAGGCTGTTCCGACGAAAAATTAATTGGTCGGGCGAAAAAAACCTCTAATTAGGATAAACATTGAGAAAAATAATTCATGCATTTATCATATATTGATCATTAATTATAATAATTAAATATAATTTTAATTAAATATTTGTGCTTTACTACGTACCTAGTTTTTTAAAAATAGTACTTATTTATATAACTTTGTGTTGATGAGTAATTCGTTTATTAATTTATTCAAATCTGTCACATAGTCTATAATTTGGTTAGATTATCTGATAAAACATAAATTTCATATAGGTCATTTATTACTGTTAATGTAATATATTTTTATCCAACAAAGCTTACATAAGAAATGGATTGTTTTATTTTTATAAAATTTAAATCAAATATTTGCGGACCACAGGGGGATAATGTGTGAGGTAAGCAATTCCCGCTTGGCATGTTACTAATTTCCATAGTAAGTCTACTGTTCTCGTATGAAAGAGGCTACATACGCTCAAACATGCTTGTGGAAAATTAATTGATGTTTTATGCTTTTCAAGCATACTTGACCTATAAAACTAGCCACCTTTATCCTTGAACAGGAGACATCATATAAGGAACAAACAATTTCATTTGTTTGGGGACAGCCTACCCCAAATTTCATCCCCGTCTGTAAGCTGATATTTTATTATAATTTTGAAAAAAAAAAAACACAAATCAAACGATCCATTTTATAGTTCTGCTTTCTTTTCACTGATTGTGTGTTGAAGAAATTCTGCAAAGAAGCCGGAACCCCGGCTTGGATTCATTACTAAAACCATTATCTGCATTAAAACTGCGAACTGCATTTTATTATTGTTAGAGTATTTCGTTAGTACTATTTAATTTTTTAATTATTAGATTATTTTACGCAAAGTTTAACTTAACAAGGATACTAACCAATTGTTTCTGAAAATCGTTATTTTCTTATTCTTGATCATTTTTTTGTTTGTGTTGAAATGGTCTTGAACGCATTTGATCCATGAAAAAGTCATGGATTGCGTGATTTTAATTTATATTTTTTTTTCTCAATTTCGGTGAAAAATATTCTGTAATTCTCATATAATTTCATACAATTTTATTATTCGTTCAATGTACTTTTTCTGCAATAGTGTAACAAAGCCCTATTTCCATCTCTAAGTTATATCTATCGAAAATTGTTGTTAGAAATGACTTAAAAAATTGAAGGACATAAATAAATAATAAATTAAAGGATAAATCAAAATATTAAGAGAGTGTGAGGAGAGAAGGAGATGGAGAAGGAAAGAGTGAAGGTGATTAAAACCGACCTTCCAATGAGTATTCTTAAAAATTCGGTTGAGGTTAAAATTTGTTGCCGTCTTCTATTAAGAAAACATTTTGAAGTATTAAAAATATTGATTGAAAAAAATTGACTTCAGTCACCCTGAAATCAGTACCAAAATAACAGTCATTGATCAGGATCAAAAATAATTACTATTTGTGATTTGAAGAGTTTTACCTTCAGCTAATCTCCCCTCAAACGTCGAAAATCCTATTAAATCACATCTATAAACAGATACCTTCTAAATGAGTTTTTATTAAATTTTCATAACATAATTAAAACTTTAGAAAGTTGTAATTATGACTCAGGGTTACCTATCTTACTAATGTTTCAAATTTTATTTTTCGGAATAATTTTATTAAATCAAAATATGAATAATTTATTTTTCTGTTGAACAAATCTAATTGTAATCGGGTCGAACTTCTGATTGCTAGGTCATTCTGTTATCTCTTCTTTGATGATAGAAAATGCTCTTGATTTTCATGAATGGATCAGTACCGTAATATTTTAACTCAAAATTATTATTGCTTTCTAATACATTTCATATTCATATCAATACTAAAGATTGGTTTTATCATTGAATAATTTTATTTTAATTTCAAATCTAGGTACTCCTTGTTTAAATCCATTTGATAAATATATTTGAAGTGAAATAATTATTTAATATTTATACAAAAAACAGTATTTTTACTTTTTCCTTTGTTAATTTTTTTTCTCTGTTTGGACTGTTATATGTCCACTTTTTATGGGACTTAAAAGCATTGAAATCACGATTGTCCGACATGGACTCTAATCCTAATTTGGAGCACCATTATTGGATTTTTTTTTTGTTGTTGCGATTTTATACGGCAAGGTAGTAAAAAATTGGACATAGTCGAAATGTATTATCTCCCTTTCGAAGAATTTTCTGAATATTTTTTATTGAATAATTTTGGAGCTGTACATTCCGAGGTGAAGGACTCTGTCAATTTTTTACTAATTTCGCATGATTACATGTTTTTGCTTTGGTGGTGAATGAAGATATACATTTTCAAGGTCTTTCAATTTGTTAGCAAGAGGTTATATGGTTTTAAAGATCAAATAAGCAAAAAATAAATAAATTAAAAAATTCACTTTTATTTAGAAGGAATCATTGTTCATGCTGCTTGTCTATAAAGTTAAAGAAATGTGATAGTTTGTCCTAGTGGTTACCAACCAGGGTCCACAAGCCTCTTCCAGAAGTTCCACGAAAGTGTTAAGGAATGGGTTATTCGACGTTAACTTAACACGATTTTGAACCTTACCATCTCAGACTTTCTTCAATTTTGCATAGGTTTGGTGTAGGTATTCTAGTCTTTCTTAGCTTTGACTGATATACGGTATTTACGGTATATGTAATGGTATTGTAGGGATTCCATCATTTACCTACTTCTACCAAAAGGATTCTTCTTTTTTTCTTCTAGTACCAAAAGGTTTCTACTCCTAAAAAAGGGTTGCCAAGCACTGCTCTATCCTATATCCCCTTAGCACTGAACTGTTCTTAATTTACCCAGACGTATAGATAACTACGTCCTGTTGTGACCAGGTGCTTGTAAAAAATACCGATTATACTTTTATTTTAAAAGATACATTTTTTCAAAATGCTTTAAATTACAATTTTTCTCTAAATTCAGGAAAATAAGACATAATATCTTATATCTTCAGGGCATAGAATTGATTCCCAGTCATATTGAGAACTTATATGCCTTTATATATTTTATTGCTGAATTCATATACATTCATACTATTTTATATTTTTTCAGAGAAACTATGTTTTCACCCATTATATTCTAATTTGGAGAGCGAGGTGGCTCAGTGAGTGAGATACTAGCTCCACGGGTCGAATCCGCTTATGGAAGATAACTATTTATTCCGTTTCTGAAGCCGTGAGTCAAACCTGTTGGTTTATGGAGCCCTCCTGGGTCCACCCAGTTTCTATAAAACAACGGTTGAGCGTTATCTTGAACAAATTACATCCTTGCACAACCGTTGTTCAAGAAATAATACTTCAAGAATCCTCATTCGATAAACTTATTTGCTGAAAATTTACTGTATTCTAAGGTATTTAAGTTTGGGTGTTAATATTCATTTTTATTGACCCAAAAAGATAACCATTGGATACATTATGTTGTAGTATATCAAAGATAGCTTCATTCGTTTATTTCCTGAGTCTCACAGGGTAAATAATAAATTACACATAATGTTAAGCTTCATGAATATTCTCTTTTTATTCGAATATTATTAATTTACCTCTACCTTTATTCTAAGGTTATTATTCTTGGAATAAATGCATTCATTATTTATATCATATACATAGTATTTTATGCTAATACATTTAATTTATTCAAATCTTAATTAAGACGGGGCTAGAAGTGTTATTAATATTTCTGCTTATCATCAGTTAATTACCTTGAGTTATTTCTTAACACTCTTTTTATTCGAGAATCTCTTACCTAATACTTATCAGTAAACTAATGTATTTGATTTATATTTTCTGAATAAGTGTCTGGTGAAATCAAAATATAAGCCATTTTCTTTTTTATTATTATTTTAAAATTTTTAGTCAAAAAAGAAAAAAAAAAAACTTCAGTTCAAAATTTGACGTTTTACGTTTAAAGATATTTAGAATCCAAAATAAAATCTAATTAATCAAAAATTATCTTGGCCCATAGATTTTCTTTTCCTGAACACATCACAGGACTTCCTCCCCACTATGATCCTTGGACCTTAGAGGCTTTAACATATTTTCTTCGGACCTGCCAATTTACAATTTTTTTATTTATATATTCAACAATTTATAATGATTCCGAAACACTTTTTTATGGACTGTTATTTACGAAAGTAATAAGTAATAACTATAGTGTAATAATAAGCGGCAGGTTTTTATTATAATAGCGGTTAGTAAAATTGTCGCCCTAACTTCTTATCTTTTTGACATTTTCTTAAAAAATATACTGTTTTGAATTCGGTAAAAATTTCTGGGATATTTTTTATCTAAATATTAATATACTGAAAATAATCTAGAAAAAAAAATTAAAGGTATGAATTTGTGATATAAATTTACAAATGTCACTTATTGAAAGTAGATAAAACAATTGTTCCAAAAAATATATTTTTTAGACTCTAATGCAATAAAACACTTTTTAGCAACAAACGTATGTCCCATGTAGTGCGAATAACATCTAATAATATAATTTAAAAAATACGTATTTATGCTAAAGATTTTTTATCACACTAAAATACAAAAATATTAATCACGAAATCATTCATCTGAAATGTTTGTCCATTTCACTTCTAGCTTTTTGTAAACTTAAAGGACCACCGGTAGCTATATATACCCGAAATTTTCCTGGAGTTAATAGTTTTTGGTTGATCCCGGACAACTCTTTCATTGCCACTCAGTTGAGAATCTTGAACACTTCTACTGCCCTGAACACGGTGCTCAATCCTTTACTATCCGGGGAACGTTCTCTATAATTTTTTTTTTTTAACGTAAATATATTTGCAAATAGAAAATGGATACAATGAAAAAACAACAACATATTTTAATGAATCGTTTCTGTGGCTAACTGTGTTTTCAAAGTATCCAGTTAAATCGAACAAACGTTTCCGCCTTCTTAAAATATCTAAAACTCAATATCAGATTATATGGTTTTCTGTTTCGAATTTTCTATTGAAAAAATACCGTTGATATTGGCTTTCTTTGGAGGAATAGGGGAGTGCCTATCTGTGAAGGGCTCACCTTAGATAACTGGTACAGTCTTCGCCTTAGAGGAATGCAGATATCTTCAGGTATACTCTACGGTAACCGTTCCTTAGTAAATCCCTCAAAATAACTTGACACGTCTTCTTTTAATATTTGAAAAGCAAACCCGAAGGGAATCAACTAGACTCATTATTGGAGGGAAGGCAGTGTCAAAGTATTATTTTTTATCCCAATTTTCAATAGTTAAACATTAACTTGTTATATTTTGGGAAGTACAGTATGAGGTTTAGTAATAATTTTGATGGTAAATGATTGGAGAAAAAATCATAGTTTTCTACTATGGTTTCTATAATTTTAAACTCGATAAGTCAAAAATCTCAATATTTCAACCTTTTTCCCCGATGCACTTATAGATAAAATTGAACTTCTGCATTTAAAGACAAGACTTAATAATCCGAATTGAAGATTACTATATTACAAATCTATAGACTAAGAGGAATTTGGAAGGTCACGAGACTCAGTAGTTCGAAGTTTTAGTAGTTCATTAGTTTTTGTAAAGATATTTTTTTAAAGTTAGTAGTGATAGTTTTCCATAATTTGTTCTGATATGTTACTTCACCATGTCATGCTTCATCGTTTTGAAGTCCTTCTCTACGGCTACTTCTTAAGTTCTCTCGCGTTACATCCATCTTGTTTTAAATTCATCCATATCTGTTACAATAATTCATATTAAAATTATAATCCATCAAAAATGAAACAGTTCATAAGTACCGAATTCAAATGATTATATATACATAAATTACAATTCTATATTTAACTGTTTTGTAATATATACCAACTCGGAGTAATTAATCTTCTAATAACTAATCGCAGGATTTTATTGTCATTTTTTATTTTAATATTTAATGAAAAACCGCTCTTATCCTACATATAGAGTGTATAAGATGCTGAGATGAATGCGACTGTTAAAATAATATTTGGGTGAATGTTATGTCCTATTGTCAAAATTATGTTTACCTTCTTCAGTGCTACGTAAACATTTTCCATTACGAAGAAAAAAGGAATATCTTGGTAATTCTTAGTCGACTTTTTGGAAGCTCTTGTTCAGGATCGCCGTTAGTAGAGGTGATGGGGCTGAATTTTTACAGAATTCGTTGAGGGGTGTCAGTCAAAACCAGATGTGGCTAGGGTGGAAACAGGTCCAGTCAGTGAGTTTAGAAGTTCCCTTGTTAGTGTATGGATTATACCTTAACTTGTCACGGATTTTTTTTTCTTTCTATCAGGCAAGTCTAATAATTTCATTAGTGTTACGATTCATCGGTTAAGTAAAGTTGGCATGATTATTAATTTATTTATACGAGTTCTAGTAAAGTCATATCTAAACATTGAAAGGTATAGGAAAAACCAACATGTGTCATTAATATCATAATGAATGTTTAAAATTATTTTGAAGTCAAATGTAATTGATATATAAAAAAATTATATGTATTTCTTCTTCACTTTTTACTAATCAGATCAGATTATTGCATGGTTTATTTTTTAACTTTGCTGCAATTGTTAATTTTTTTAAAAATTTTATTTAATTATTTTATTTTATTATTATTTTAATATTAACACTTTTTTGCACTTATAAATGAACTATCTTATGATTTTAACAAATTAAATTTTCTCTTAGCTTTACTTATATAAAAGAAAATAAAACTGTATCCGCCCAATATACGGCTAGTGAGTAGCGTTTTATGTTTTATGGAGTTAAAAAAAACGGACTTCTTTAAAAAAGATTTATTTTTTAAAACTTCAAACTGTACATTTTCAATAAACTATGTAAAAAAAAAATAATAAATACAAAAATAGTTATATGCATTTTTATTGTTGAATTTTTTCACACTATACTTTCTTTAATCCTAAATTTTCAGTAATTTTAACACCCTGCCCCCTCAGCAGTTAGTTGGTATTGCCAAGATTACACTGTATATCTAAATTAAGAATTGATGTGTTTTATTTTTTAATTTTTGTACTTAATATAGGTTTAACTAATTTGCAAAATAGTGATAGTCAGATGGTGAAACAATTTTTTTATACTTAATTTTTCCATTAAATGTTTAATTTTTAATTTGATTGAGCAATGTTAAGATGATTTAAAATTTAAATTATTTTATACATTAAATATTTATACGGAAAAGTTGCCTAATTTACTTGGGATTAATAATTGTTATTAAGTAACTTATTATCTTTATAATTTTTTCTTAGTTTATATACATCGAAACTTCATTTTACACTTTGATAGCAGTGGAATTAAGAACTCCACGTTTGCTTTCAGTAAGTGGACAGACCTTCATTGCTACTGAAGCTATTGATTCCTGGAGCGGTTGGGATAAACAAATCCCTGTAATGGATATGGTTCATAAGATCATTGGCAAGACTCGTTAATCCCCGAGCGGGAGCAGAAATTATTGAGCTATTCTTATGACGACCCCATTCCTGACCCAGTTTCACTCCTGACGTAGAGCTTCGTAGCCCGCTTGCAACACGTCCAAAATACGGCGGTGATATATCGTAATTCGCTACTTTGTTTGAGTTATCGGTTCCATATATCAGGGCTCTGTCTGAGACTTGGCCTTTCTCTCGTATCCGGTTATCTATGCCTTTTCTTGTAAAGTGTTATTCCATTCCGAGGGCTTCGAATGTGTTATAAATCATTCGATTCTTGAGTGCTCTAAAGTATTATATCGAGTTTAAAGTATAAAAAAAAAATTAACTGTCTGATATCTTTAATTTTATACTGCGTAAAAGTAATAAAATAAATTTGTTTGCCTTAAAACTTCTATTAAATAAAAATTTATCAGAGAAATGACGCCATCATGAAATAAACATTAACTAATTTTGTAGGGAATCGTTTGAACAGGGTACTACAGATGGTTATATGATTTGGTGATCGAATTAAAGAATTGACTGCTCTGAAAGAATCGCCATTTTGAGATATATGGAGAACGTTTGTATTTTTTTTTTATGCCTTCTACATGGCTATGTATAACATTTGGGGAGGTGGGATTATCTACAGGTAACAAAGCTATCCTGACTAGAGTGAGAAGTTAAATTCCATTCCGTGGGATGTCAACCCCCCCTTCAGGTCTCTGGTTGTTAAGGTGGCGCTCAATCTCCCTTGGCTATAAACAGCCCTAAAGGGATTATTGTGGTGGTATCCAGCTCACTATAAACTAAAGTGCATCGCCTCGGAATGGATGGTCAACCCCCCAGTCAGCCATGAGGTTTGCTAAGGTACAGGTAGCTCTCAACAACCTCAGCTACAGCAGCCTCCTTTCATAGCAATCTGTATTGAGTGATCTGATTTGAATTCCCAAAATAATTCCCAGATACCAAACTTCACTGTGAATTCCTCACATCCATTTGGCTTTCTCTATCCCCTTGTCCATTACCTCATGCTTGAGTATATTAGGAATTGCGGAGCCGGCTGAGGTAGGTACCGAATAGACTAAGCCTAGGAGCGGGACTTAATCGAGCGAACCGGAATAACAACTTGGGACTTGGGATCTAATTAGACGAGGGAGCTGCTTCACTGATTAGCTAAGTCCTCTTGCACTCTTCTTCCGCTCCCCTTTGCCTAATTTGCATCTTAGTGGACAAATTACTAACGCCTCTTCTTGTCACTATCATTTGCCGTCCTTTTTAATCCGTAGCGCTCTTCATGCTTAAATATTTACGATTTTTAGGGATAACTTTATTAAGGTTATTATTAACATTTTCTGAAATTAATAGGAACAATTTCAGAAACGATAATTATATTTTTTAAAAACATACTGATACTAATAAAAAAAAAAGGGGGAACATCTAGATGAGGCTACTAGTAGAACTATCTAGAGAGAGCAGTAAATATAGTATAATTCAAAATTTCAAAATATTCTACAGACTATTTTATAGCCTAGTTTTGTAATTTTCTGACACTACTTGTGTACCTCTTCGTTGATGTAATGTCGTACAAAGAATTCCTTCGATGATTTTTTTATTTAAAATTCAATTTCACAAAGAATAAAAAAATTAAAAGTTTTCATGCATTCACCTTCATGCATCTGTTATAAACAATGAAACAAGTTACAGAAATGTGCATGATTTTTTTTTTTTTAATGCACTATATTAGAATAAATTTAAGAAAAAAGGATACATTTGTTAATACTATATGCATTCATGTAACAAATCCTTCAATAATTGTGTTAGTACTTAGCGTTTCTCTATTCCACATATATCTCTGCTTATATTCGTATGTTATATATGAATAATATTCAAGATTTCCATAAAAATAATTTAAAATACTAAATATAGAAATGTAGTGTAAGTGCTGAGTCAGCATTCTTTCTTCTTCATTAATCAATGATTAAGTTTTTTATTGTTATACTTTTTGTTAAACATATTTATTAAGTTTATTTAACGTTAATTATTGACATGTAACATCTACCTGCTCACTTCTACTTTATATTCTTTGTGTATTGTCTTCAGTCTCCAGAATAGCCTTGTAATACAATAGAATGAGGGGTGGGGAATTATTTATATCTACGCTCTCATGTTTTTATTTTACAACTTATTACGATTGGATCGCGATTACGAAATATCTAACTAACATTCTTCAAGCTTTCCTAGGCGCTAATTTTATTAAAGTAATTTTTACATATTTGAAGCAGAAAATTATGATTAATTAATCTTTTATCTGTTCAATGACAAGGTGTTCCAAAGACTTGATTTGTTTTCATATTATTTCTTAGATCAAGGCAGTGTGACATTTACACTGAAACGTCAAAAATCTCATATCGTTATAAAATCGTTACTGATAGAAAGAAAGATTTTGTAAGATTGCCGTATAGAAAATTGAATCTAGACTATCTTAAGGGAAAAACCCCTGATGTAGTCCGAGAGCCCGTGTAAAAAAAATCGACATTATTTGATGAAAACATTGATAGTGCTTTTTTAAATTTTCATTTCATTGCCAATATAGAAATGAGGGTCTGCCAGTCAGATCATACCTGCAAAAATGGCGGCTGTTTCAAAACATTAAAAAAAAGCTCCGTATGTTTAACTAATTACAACATTGGAAAACCTGATAGAACATCATTTAAAGTAGACTAAATTTGCTTAAATATGTACCATAGTAGAGCTATATACGTCCAATATAGTTCTCGAGATATAGCTTTTTAAAATGCAACATTTCATAAGAAATGTACTGAAAAATCAATATTAAGTGAATTATTTTAAGAAATCTATATCTCAGGATTTAGTCTATTAGCACTCAGATCAAAGCTAGTTTAATGTACTATACACTAGCAAAACTTTTATTATGTGGTTTATGAAAATATATATATCTAGAAGTATTCGACGTACAGATGTCTATTAGCACTAGAATCAAAGCAATCGAATCAAGTGTAGTAGCTTATGACTTTTATCTTCGTAGGAGTAGAAGTGTTCATGATATTTGCTTATCTGTCAGAATTAATAAATAGCCAACAAATAAAATGCTAAAATTTAAGTTTAATAATGTAAATAAATAATTGTTTTTAGGTAGGCGCAAAATTATAAACCATTTGAAGATTCAAATCACGATCAGCAGTGTCTGTCAAGAATAGATGGCTAAGAAAATTGTTCGGGTTACTGTTTGGGGGATTCGAATCCAAACATTGTAGTTGTTTCGTTTTTATATATTTGATACTTCATATCTCTATTCACACCTCTTAATGGAGATGGCAACCAGTGAATATGGCAGATTAATTTTGAAAATGTCATGAGAGGCAGAAGGGGGAACAATAACCAGTGGTACTATAAAATTTAATTATTAGACGAGTTTACCTCACCCAGCTCCTCTTCCGTCTTTTACTAACGTTATAGGATATGATTCTTGTGGAAAGAGCTTTGCACAGAGGGTTATTTTCTAATAAATAGTCGAAAAAACAGTGTACTATATAAATCAAACTGCGATTTATTCCTGCTATTTTTGTGCAGGATTCAAATTTGGATAATACACAATGTAAATATATGTAGAACATTCAATTATTTCAAAAATTGACATTTTCTTTATCCTAGTCCTTTCCTGGATCCGCACCGCCGATGCGTTCCAAAAGTCACTAAGTGGAGTTCATCTCAAACTTTCGAGTACTGTTGAATTAATTTTCAACAACTCTCGCTTCTTGTTGAATATAAGCTAATTAACTGCCCCACTCTTTGGAGGATAATTTGCAATTTATTTTTATTTTTATTTTCCTACTGTTGCTATGTAAGAAGATTATTGTTATTGAGTGCAAAGACGAAAAAATGTGGGCCATCGGACTGTGTGTCTATGCCACGATTATCTCACCAATTTTTGCATCTATATTTGTTTTGTAGGGTTTTGGCTTCCGATGCCTGTGTTCCAAATTAGAAAATTTGTATGTATGTGCCGAAAATCTTTTCTTTCTACAATTTTACTGAAACTTCCTTTTTAGGTTCTTCATCTTAAAGCCTTTTAACTTAACATGCATGGAATAAATCTCCGATAAAAAAAAGGGTAAAATGTGACGAACTAAAATATATTTTATTGACTAATAACTCAAAAAGTACACACTTTATGATACACTGTTGAATATTTTGAGGTGTAACTCAATTCTGTACAAAACCAGACAAAAATAAATATTGGATCAGTATTAGCTGAGAAATAATTTAGGGAATATTTTACTCGTTTCAAATAATATTTTATTGAAAACCGTTCACTTATTATTACTCTTGGAATATTCTAGACATTGTTTAAAATTAAATTGTCTAATCGACTAAACTGAAAAAAAAATTAAAATTTTTAAGAAACTGTTCAATTTTGAAATAGGAATTTTTTTGTAGCCTATTTTCAGTATTGGACGATACCGCAAAAATATATCTATGGTCTGTCCACTCACTTGACATTCCTTACCCATTATTTGGTTAGTAAATACATTTATATTTCATGATATATATGATGTATCTATACCAGTGAAATATTGCCTTTGATTGCCTTGTGGCATTATAAGGTTAGTTGCAGGGTCCGATTAAGGTAGTTAAGAACATATAGCTAACGCCAGTGGATTATTGGAACGGGAAGGGACGTTCCGCTGGTCACAATGTCCAATTAGTTGATTAGACAATTTAATTAATTTAACCAAATGAGTATCTAGAATTTTCTAGGAGAAATCGATATAACATGAACGGTTTCCAGAGAAACCTACATAAGATATTTTTAAAATATAGATGCAATAATCAATAGATCAAATCTTTGCTTACTGCTCCTTCTTAAGATTTTGTTTTATTTTTTGTAAAGAACTGAATTATAACTAATATCGTTTTATTTATCATTTGTATCCTAAATATCACTGTTGCCTATTCTTTTAAATATATATGAAGCAAATAATTCCTATTGGCAGTAAGTAATTTCTAATTTTAATATGTAGTTATTATTGCCATTTCAGGGTGGTCGGGTGTGAGGTCGGCGACCCACTCACATGGAATAAGATGAGTGGAGCAGCCAGTGGATCATCCACCAAGAAAAGAAAGAAACCTGAAAACAAACCTCAGTCTCAGATGTAAGTAGCACGTTCTGTAAATTTTAAAAAATATATTTTTATTATATTATCAATGGCTATTGTCAATTTCGGTTCAATGATTCTTCTTAACGACTCTGAATTCTATATTTGGGTCTTTTATTGTGGCACACAGAGGCGCTTGTCATCGATTCAGAGGTGGTGGTGATTGCTGTTTCCACGTGTCTCATGGTTATCATTTAAATTATAAAGAAAAGAGGAAAATGCATTACAAAATTATTATTAAAGATAGTAATTTCGGTTTTTAATGTATTCTGATCATTTATATTTTTGGTAGTCATGAGCCAATCCGCTCCTATTTTTCACTCACCTCAAGCTGCTAAGAGTTATTCACTCACTAAAAGCAGATAGTAGCCTTGAGGTTAGGGCCTGTATGAATCATTGAACATGCTCATACTCCCTGACCATTGAGTGGAAATCTTTATTCACATCAATAAGCGACCTTTATCTCTCAATAAAAAATATAATTGGGATCCATTGGGTCTACAAATTGAAGGAATACAATTTTTGGCTTTTGGACTTGGGGCTAGTCAGAAATAAACATGAAGTCCTCACTCCTAGGAAGCGAGTGGATGCCGACAGGCACGCAGTTATTTTTTTTTCTGGGTTTCGTATAGATCTTTTGAACCATGCGTTTTAGCGAATACAAAATTCTATAAGAAACCCTTACAGGGTCATTCGGATTGACAGTCATTATTCAAAAGTCACATTCACGTGACTGATTTGAATTACGAAGACCTCTTCACTTTTTCAGCACCCACTCGGCTTTAAATTTTGAATTATCAGATTTCATCATTAGTATCTCTACACCATCAATCTGAACGTCTATCTTCGGTTTATGGCCATTCTGAGCTTGTAGGACTCCATAAGAAAATTAAAGCTGGCAAAATGTCCCAAGTAATTTTATTTTTTTTATCTCACTTAGTTTCCGAGACATCAAGATTCAAAGTAATTTTGAAAATTAAATCTATCCTTTTTTCCCTTATTTTACTGGCTACTTCTTAATCCCATCGTTCTACAAAATACCACAGTAGTTACAGTGCATTATATTTCCTGTAATATTTAGTTGTGCACTTTTTCAACCATTAGAAAAATTTTAATTTGAAAGTTTAGCAATTTTTATTTACGAGATTTTGTAGAACATAACTTTTTTATTTTGTATTATTCCTCTATTCCATATTTATACATATACCAAGAAATACATGTTTTCAATTCGACGACCTCACCATGAAAATAAATTATGTCTTACAAACTTAAAATATTCAAGATGATATGGACTTACACTCAGGTGTGTGGCTCATGCTTTTTTTGATCTTTCAATAAAAATTCCTCCGATGCATCACTCAGTCTCTTTTACATCACAAACAAATCATTACACAAGGGCCTAGACATACCATTTGTGACGGTCATAATAAAAAAAATTCATGTTTCAGGCGCTGGACACAACCTACTGATACAAACATTACTGACTGACACTCTACCTCAAAATCCTACAAGTTATTCATTACATACAATACATTAGGTGGAAGTACTACGTCAGGAGTGTCTTCATTGGAAGGTTTCTCCGCTCACGAATTCATACTGATCCTTTGCGAAGGATGTCTAATGCATTATAAATGCACACCACTTGCCAAAAGGCATATGTTAAATTACAAAATAAAGAATAATGGCATGCACATTTATTTGCACAAGTAGTATGTATTGTGTATATGAGGGGCATAAAAACAAGTTATAATTAATATATATAACATTGTATGGTAAATAATATGTATTATTTAACATACTTTGAGGCACATATTAAATTTATCTAAAGTAATACTGTTATGTCGTCGAATACTAGGGTAGAAGAGCAGTATCACATTTAAGAATGTAAAGTGAACCATCTTATCAACTGAAGCTTTGAAGTGCACTAAATTAGTGGAATATTGTTTTGTAAGTATTTATTCCATTGTGAACCATTATTTCACTGAGTTTATTTGACTGAATACTAAATTTAAATACTGAATTTTTTTTATTCTTAAAAATAGAAATGTCAGATCGTACTAATTTTAATATTCTATAGTTAACTGATAACTTAAATTATCAACAAGGAACCTAAAAACTTTTTTTTAAATTTATTTAATGTGATTTACAACTGTACAAATAATAAATACAATATATTGATACATATGTTGTATGTTGCATATACACTTGAAAATCTTGGGAAGAAACCACCCATTGGTGTTACTTCATAAAAACTTAAATAAATTTTCTTATCGAAACATTGTCTTAAAATTAGTTATTAGTACTATGTTAAGAATCGCCCAGTCTCGATATCTTAAAAATGAAAATTTTTTTAAATTATAACTATTATTATTTATAAGGAGAAATAAACTATTTGTCTATTGCTAATGTTTTTTATTAATTTTTAATTGAAATTTCAAATTGTTAATAATATTTAGATTGGGCTATCCTATAATAAAGATAGCGATAGCCTTAAACCTTTATCAAATCAAGGAGTAATATTTGTTTTTAAAAATTTAAGTTATATATTTATTTATATTTCTTTTACTCTCCAACTTTCAGAATATAAAAAAAAAAAAATTTTCTGAGAATTAATTCTTTAGCTTTTTTTTTTTGACGTATTTTTTATATTTTGTTTAGTTCTAGGCTCGTCGGTTCAAATTAACTTAAATCCCCTTTCGAGATTTTTATATTAATATTTTACTTATGTGTAGATAAAAAATAATAAAACACAGGAAGAAAAAAAAAGGAAAATCAGCTAAGTGGAGAGATGAATTTCATGGCTTTGTTCCGGATTGGCAGGTATCAGTCAGACATGATTAAACATGGCATATCAAAATGTTGGTGGGATTATTTGGTTTATACAATTCCGGTAGTTTTATTTCAATACTTGCCTTTCATTCGTCATTGATTACTTTCGTTCGATTAAATACCATCAGGAAGATTCTTTTAAGTTGTCTATAAAACATGATTGACATAAATTAATAGTAAAAAAAAAAAGAAAGGAATTGATTAATTTTAAATAGTCAGTTTAATCTTTTCACGTCAGTGATTTATTCGCTTTCGCCATTTAGGTATTACTCCTTCCTCATGATCATTTTATTCTGTTCACTAAAAGGGATAGTTTGCAAAATAGATTAGTCCATATTGTGCTACTCTTAAAAATTTTATTTCCTGATTTACAATAATACAATCTTCTACTCTAAAGAGCAATAAATATTATCATGTATACAGGAAAATGACAAACAAAAAGTAAACGATAACAATAGTTCAAAGAAATTAAATATAAACAGTAGCCAAAAAAAAAGAAAGAAAGTTATGATATGTATAAAAAAAATAACTTAACAATCTAAAGAAAAATAAATTTAAGTAACATAAAATAATAATAATACATTCGCACCTATTTAACTTATTTACATCCAGCTTTAGGAAATCATCGTGTGGAAGGCAAGAGCTTCCAGAGATATTTCCCAATAGTTACGACGTGTATATGAGGTTTAATTATATATTTCTGGGTTTTGGGTTGAGTATTATACTCATGTTAATCAAGAAAAAAATTTTAATTTCGTACAAATAATTTAAGTAGCTGTAATTAATTACTATTTCATTTGTTGGGCCCAAAATCTAAAATTGTATTGTCATTGGTAGAAATTTTCTTTAAATTTTAAAATATATTTGGTTTTAATAACTTCCTAACTTTCCATTGCATTCTCAATACACAGAAAACGAACATAACTCAAAAAGCTAACTTTCAAGAAAATGGCAGTCATTTCATTTTAACTATACAGGTCCCCTTCACGAGAACTCTAGTATTAGCTATTCATCATTCTTTTGTAGAAGTATCAGCGAACATCAGGGAAACATACTTATTCGTATAAGAAACAATGCACTTAATAAGTTAGCTGCCTTCCCTGGAAAATGTCCCTTCTGTTAGCAATAAGACTCAGGTATCCATAAACGTGTACTAACCCAGTATTACGCTCACTAACACCAAATCAGGGATAGCACATCCCACTTCAATGTCATATATTTATTATAGCATTCTAACCTTGTAAGTAAAGATCAGGCAATCGGCTCCTTAACGGGTTTAAAGGACTATCGCTCACTTTATCAAGTTCTTAATGATCTAGCGGTCACCATGTTTTCTTATAGTGGAGGTCCAAGTGACATGAAAAGAGACCTAGCTCATTTTAATCAGAAGCTCTCTTCTTTTTAAGCAGAAGAAGAGTATGCGATTTCCCTGCCCCGCCATATCCGAGACCAGGTTTATCAGGAATGGTTTATGATAATGTTTTTATTCCCAAACATAATTTAAAAAATGAATAGAATTCATATTTAATACAAATTATGTGAAATATTTATTTTTAATAAAAGTGAATCCTATTAAAGTATTATAGGTCGTGTGAAAATTGTGATTGACTTGTTTCGTAGAAGACTTTCCTCTATTGCACTTCGTTTCTCATGCATATTGTTTTTTCCCTTATTTATATTATTTTAATGCTACTAAGTCTTACAGAGAAATGTATATCATTTTAAAGATATCTCTATCTATAGCTATCACGTCTTATCTACATTTTGCGTTATTGAGAATAGTCCTAGTTTAAGTAGGAGTTCCTTCTACTATATATGCTTTATAGATCTTGTTTCGCTACAACAATGATTTTTTTCTTACAAGTTAACTTTTCTGTTGTAATAATTCGTAATTTATGAAACAGAAGAATATAATTTACTCAAAACTCTGCCTTCCCCTCAAAAAAACGTATTTTACTTAAATTCTTAGAACACCTAACTTAAATTAATTTATACAAACAGAATACAATGTTTCATTGTTCATTTTTTATTTTTCACAGCTTATCTTCCAGAATTCCCGATTACGCCATGCGCCCCGCTGGCTTATCCTGTCTTTTAAAACAATAATTTAATTTTTGACTCATTTGAAATTCTAACATCGTACTTGCATTATACGAAGCGGCCAACTTTCAACGTAGTTTGTCTCTGTCAAAATTCAAATATGTGATTCATGTTGAAGTAACCTAAGTGCAGTTAATCCCCCTACTTGAACCTGATTCTTATCTGTAAATAATTTATCTTCCTTGTGTAACTGTACTACCACCTCTCATATTTTAGTTGGTAGAAGATGCATGACGGTACAGTTGCGTATGTATCTCTGATATGGCATGGAAACTTTTTATTTACGATCATTCATGTTCGTTCTTATTACGCAATGGCTAGTGAGTCGAAGTAGTGGGTAGGAAAATTAATAGGTTAATGAAATATTTTCTTGGTTACTTTTATGCATTTTATTATTTTAATTACATTATGGTGTAGAAGAGTAAACTTTGACCCCTCCTACGTTTATAATCTCATCAGAAAACTCCTCCGTAAACAGATGTTTAGTAGAGACTCTCCTGCCCTACTGTATGTTTTTTTAATATTCCAGTAATGGCTGTTGAACAGATTCCCTACTTATTCTCTATTCGCTACTTAGGATTCTCTCTCTCTCACACACACACTCACTCTCCCTCATTCATTCTCTCCCTCCCTCACTTACTGACTATCTCTTTCTTCCTCTCTCTCTCCTTTCTGCCGTTTGTTTTTTTTTCCTATTGAATTACAGACGTAAGGTTCTTTGTATTTTAACATGTCCATCAGCGATTTCGAGCTATCTTTTAGATGATATTCTACACGTTACTTCAAGTTTTTATTTAAAATATTTCAAGCCAATCGCGCTAGCATCCTATTAATAGGAAATTTTTTTATTTAAATGATATTGTCACTGTGATTAATAGATCCAAATTATAAAACTCATCTTCAAAATCCTTTTATAACATTCAATTTATATGGAAATTTCGTTTTGTAATTTATTTATAATTTTTTTTTTGTTCTTTATGTATTTCTTATATTTATTCCGCTGCCTCATATGAAATTAATACTATTTTATTTATATTCTCACTAATTTATTTGTTTTCAGTAACAATGTATTCTTTCAAATAATGTACGTAGTTAAAAATCTAGCAACCTTTAATCATCAGTTGAAAATAAGTATTGCATAATATATTATAATTTACTGTTTCTACTTACTGTTACTGTTACTTAAATAATAATATAAAGTTTACGAGTCAGATACACACTGACAATTTGTTATTTATAGATTATAAATAAATCTAATGGACCTGACAGGTATCGATATTCTGTCAAGATCAGGCGTTTGCATAATAATTGAATGAAATATGTAAATATATATTAAATCATCTGTAAACTATTCAGAGGTATATTCCAATAATATAACGTAGGGCCCTGACGTAGCTATTTTTACATCTACTAACACTAATGGCTATTGACTTAATAAATTATTAATTTTCTTTTAATAATCAAATCAAATTTTTGTACGAGTTAGGCATCATTCCTAAGTTTTAGCTAAATTATTGAATTTTTATATTTTGTACGAGTTAGGCATCATTCCTAAGTTTTAGCTAAATTATGGAATTTTTATATTTTGTACATAGTTACCTATTTTTTCTAAAAACAAGAATGTTACGCCTGGTCCAAAAATATTTCTTTAATTGAGTTGCAAAATTGAAAAGTAAGAACCATACCCCTTTATAGCGAAATTGAATTAGATACAAATTTGAGAATAATTTTTATTTCAATATTTTTAACGAAACCCGAAAATATTTGCAGAAATAATTATTTATGGTAAAAAATATTGGTATTTGTTGTAAATAAAAAAATCGGGATGTTGTGCATTGAATTTTTTTATCAGGATTAATTGCTTCTTTTTAAAATTTTATATAACATCTTTGTTAAGGAGGCAATATATAATCAAAAGGGATCACGGTAGCAGCATGGTAAGGCGCGATGCTACTAACTCTATGCTAAGGACCCGGGTTATGGATCCTTCCTACGGTTCACCCAAACTCATAAATTGGGAACCCCTAATTGCACAACCGTTGAACCTCTGGTAACCCTTCATGGGTTGTAGTGGTACAAATTTAAATTTTAATATGATCATACAATTGATTTAACAAAACCTATATTTGTCAATATTTTTAAAAATAAAACAGTTGAATTTGATGGAATTTTGATAGGGATTTTTAGTACTATATTTTTAACCAAAATAAAAACAAAAAAAAAACCTTGCAGAAAAGATTTTTCATGATAAAACAATTTAATTTTTGTTGTAAAAAAAAGCCTTGGACGTAGCTTTTGAAATTTTTTATCAGATTTAATTCTTTTGAGAATAAATTAGAGAGAGTCAACGTTTATGTGTATCTTATTTACGTATGTATGTGTGTATATACATACATTATTTATTTAATGTATATGTGCATGTACTTAAATTATGTATTTTTTCTTGTTTTTTTTAATTATTTATAATTTTTTCTATAGTGGGTCGGAGCATTAATATTGCATTTTAAGAAAATCATTTTAATTTTTAAAAAATTTTCATTATACGAAAATCATTTGTTTCTGTAATATAAATTATCCTAAATGGGTAATTTGCAGTATTCAAATATATTTTTACATAACCGTTTGTTATTAAATAGGATGTTCATTTATCACTGTAGTGGCAGGGTCCGAACAGTTTAATCCGTCATTTGTATTTAGTGTCAGTTTGTATTTTCATGATACCTTGAGTTTAATTCTCTCTTTTTCCGAAGATGTTCTCGAAACCACCGGAGTAGTAAGCGATCCGTTGTAAGTAATTTTGTTTACTTAATACAAATTGATTGTTGGAGAAACACTTAAACTATTACCTGGTTTAAACCCTCTGGATATAATTATTAGCCGTATAAATGGTATTTAAAAAAAAAGTTTTTCCTATTTTTTTTTTTTTGTTTTGCTTTTTGAATATTTTCAAAGGTACTTATTTTCTAATTTCTGCTTACATCTGGATCTGTGTTTTTTACACTAACACTATTGTAATTTACACTAATGCCATCGTGTGTATTGTTATATTTCACTCATTCCGAGTATATTTCTGATAATTCTTTTTTTTATTATTATTTATCATAATTATATTTTGCTTCATAAAACCTCTAAAACATTTGAGTTCATTATTTTATATTATGAAATCGTTGATATCGTGTTATAACAGATGAAGCAGGAACTTCAACTAAATGAGTGTGAAGAGGTTTTAATTTCAGTCATTTTTTTAAATTTATAGTGATAATAATTTCCCTCTGAAACAAATTTCTCAAGTAACGCCTGTTCACTGCTTGAGATATATCTATAATTGTCTATTCGTGCTTCAATTATAGAGTAATTAATTTTAATTAATAGTTGTGTATTGTATGTAGAGCAAGTCAATGCCTGAATGGTAGGCTAGATTATTGTTTAGTTAGTTGCGTTTGGTTCAGTCTAGGAGCATTTAAGAATGATTAATTTATTGTTTATTTTTTTCGAGTGGTGAATTGGTTGCGTATATATATATATTTTTAAATATGTTTGAAATGGTGATATATTCTTTTATACTTTAACTTAAATTTATTTTGTATGAGTGATGGAAAAGAAATTTTGTGGTATGGAAACATTAGAAAGGTTAAACATATTCAAAGAACGATAAAAAGCTGGAAAAGAATGTGTGAGGGAAGAAATAATCATAATAAAAAGAGATAAAATAAATGATGTATAATTCTTGTACACAATACAGAAATTTTAATAATGCGACCATTTAAAAAAAATTTGCTGTGACTATTTTTATTAATAGGATTATAAAAAAAAAAGTGCTTCAGTAGTTATAAGTATGCTGTGTATAAGGCAGTCCTATGATACACGATGTGAGAAGTGATTTAGAGATTTGTATTTCTTTCTGATGATGTTAAAATTGATGTAAAGATTCGACAAACACTTAAAAAATTAAATATTATTAATTTCATTTACCAAGCTTTATTATGGATTATTTTAACTCGAGCCTACTTTTAAGTCAATTGTTTTCAAAATCTACAATTGATGATTAAGATTCCTTATCTTTGAGATACTTCATATTACGTTCGATTTCCAATACTTTTTTCAAGTTTGGAAAAACATTTTTTTCAGTATATTTGTTACTGCTAAATACTCTTTTTATAATATTTTAATATTTTATACCATCGTGGATGACATTCTTCTTAAAAGAAGAAAGTGTTATTCAAATTCAGAGCATTTTATAGTATATATATTTATATTTTTTTTAAAATGCTAAGAAAGTGTTATTCAAATTCAGAACATTTTATAGTATATATATTTATATTTTTTTTTGTTTACTGTGAAGATCAAAATAAATGTTATAAGTCATAGTAAAATATCTCAAAGTAAATAAATCAAATTTATTTTTAATTATTTAAATAAAATATCTCAATATAGACCATTTTGCCCACCTCTCCCAAATAACGATTTTTTAGACAAATTAAAATTCTACATTTAACAATCATTCAGTTTTTCTCCTATCAAATAGGTTTTACACATCAACTTTGTCAGTAAAAATGTGACTTGTTTACCCGAGATTATTCTATAATAATTTTCCAAAATCGAGTGTATTGAACACATTGGACACATAATACCTTTGGTATAATGCTTCTCTGTTATTCTGTTTCCTAAACGCACTATTGTTAAAACATTTTAAGCTTCAACATAGTACCTATCTCTCTAACCTGGATGTGTTAGAAACTATACTGACTCAGTATCTTGACGAAATACATTCAATCAATCTTACAACATCTGAAAATATATTTTATGATTTGTATTATTTATAACATAGAAATTTAAATATAAAAAAATATTCAGTAGCTATTTCATTATAATTTGTGTGAACATCCATTGGCATTATGGCATTGCATTCTCAAAGTCCGTTGTCAAATTTTTAATTTTTCTTTAAATAAACAATTTAAATTTTATTTAAGTACTTTTAGTAAAAAGTACCTCGTGATATTCTGTACGAAATGAACCAAAACTATTGATTGAATAAATCAAAAATTTAAAAATGGACTTGAGTTACAATCAGTCTTAAGTTATGTAAGCTCATGCCTTTTACTCAATAAGAATATTTAATAAGTCATGTATTAGATCTTAAGCAAAAATATCCCTCACAATAAAAAAATAAAATGTATTATTTTGTGATGGGTAAACAATGTATTGCATTAGTTTCGTATTTAAGATCACATTGTCATACCCTCATGTGTTTCCACTATATATTTTATTTTACTCTGTTTTTTCTGACTGCGCCTCCAATCATCTATAATTTTATTAGTTCTGTCAGCATCAGGAAACAATAAAAAATACTTAATGATGAATTTCACATTTTTTTTTCCTTGTTTGTGATTAACCCTTAGTGGTGAATTATAATCATGTCCATCCTTGGTTTGTTTGGATTTTCCTCTTGAGATAAGCCCGATGACTACTCACCTAGCCCCCCTACTTTCCTGACTCAACTATCCAACGGTATTTATCTTGCAATTACCTCCCCGGTAGTCGGTAAAGGAAGAAGCGAGCGAACGAGGGTTGGCGTGTTCCCTTTGTGCAGGTCGATATTAGATCCCTGACCCAGATCCGAAGGGGGGGCACGAAAATAGTAGCCAAGGGTCCCCTCATAACCTACCCGAATATATCGCGTCTGTGCCCCTCTGTCATCCTCTGCTCCTCTCCTTCATGGCTTTGTTGATCCCATCGCTTTGATTTTACTTCCACATCCTCCCTCTTGTGAACAGCCTTCCCATTTCAAGGAAGAGATCCGTCGTAAGATATGAATTGAATTATTCAAATGTGTCTCTGGCATAAGAAGGATGGATTGCTTCCGTGGGCTTAGTTATTATTTTGAATGAGGTTAGTAAACAACTATCCTCGGTCAACGAGAATTTGAATTATGTGGTCTGACTTATAGTTTTCGACAATTATGTGGTCTGACTTATAGTTCTCGACAATAAAACTGTTCAAATACTTGCTAACACAAAACTTCTTCAATCTTACTCTTATTTCTTACAACCATTGAACACAAAAAAATCAGAAACTTCGACAAGAAAAAAGATACATCCACAAATTTACCGAACATACTATTTTACTATTGTCTAACATTGTACTTTTTTCAAAAACCTTCTCCCTATAACTACTGAATTAAATTTGATAAAAATCTGAAAATAATTTTTAATTCCACATTTTTAACAGAACTCAAACGCGTTTACAGAAATAATTGTTTTAGGTAAAAATATTGAAATTTATTGTGAACAAAAAATTGAAAAGTTACGCTTTGAATTTTTGTTGAATACATAAAATTAGAGATATTGACAAGAAACGGCAAAAATATATGCTTTTGGGACAATGTTCACGTATAGAGAATACGTGAACATTGTCCCAAAAATTAAACAACACTTTTATATTTTATTTATATTGTCTTTTTCATTTACTTCTTCTTAATATTCTGTAGTTTTATTTTTAATTTTCCTCATTTTTAACGAGTACTAAGTAAAAAAATTAACATATCACTGTAGCATTCAAAAGTATTTGTACCTTAACATCTATAAGAAAAAAGTTATTAGTTAATTTCTTATCCTACGGAAATACATTTATAGTATTTTTTTCTTTAACTGCGTTGCTTTTATAGTGAATATTTATTACTTGCTTACGTTTATTAACAGAGGTACTTGTGAAAACAGAAGAGTTTAGTTTAAATTGGAAGTATTCCAGTATCATAGACTGGAGTTTCAATCTCTACTGGGGTCGTTCTCCAGGCTGTTCTAAAGCTAGTAGAGCTGGCACAAAGTAACTTCAGTCTACGGAATATTTCAAATACAAAATAAAAAAAACCTTTTGTTTGTCAGATATGCTATTATCAAAGCAAAGTTGCGATATGCATAGCTTATACTGATAGGAGGATATCAGCGGAAAGTTTTCCTGAATTGTGCATTATTTAAAATATTTGTTCCTAAACAAAATGAATCATGGAGAACCAGGTAACCAATACCTAGCAAACTAGTACGTTTCAAATAAACAGATGTTATTAAAATTGTGTGACAAACGCTGAACTGTGATAAGCGCTACACTTCCAATGTAATCCGAAACGTGGCAGGGAACATAATTTTCCAACAATAAATGAAGTTAAGAAACTTTTCGATTTCGCTTGGTAGATTTAAGTATTTAGGTTCGACGGTGAGTAAAAAAAAGAAATTGACGAGGAAATAAAAGCGAGGTTAAAGGCGGAAAATTCTTGTTATTTTCCAATTTCGTAATTGCTTAGGTGCCTTTTGTCCAAAAACATAAAAGCTAGAATTTATAAAACTATTATTCTTCTCACTGTTCTTGAAGGATGCGAAACGTGGGCTCTTATATTGAGGGGGAAACAGGACCTTAATGGTTTTAAAAATAAAGTGTTAGGTAAGATACTCGGACCGAAAAAGAATGAGTTAACGGTAGAATTTAGAAGGTTATGGCTAAGGTGAATAAAATAGGCAAGTTTATGAGGCTTGGTGACGAATAGTCCCTAAAATGTTAATAAACACTGAACTGATGGACATACGTCCGGGGGTAGTTGAAACGTAGATGGGAGGCTTGCATCAAGACTGATTTGATAGATTTGGTTTTGGAGGGGCGTCACTGGCCTAATTGATGTAGAGAACGATGGTTGGTATCGGCATCGAACCTTTGGGATCTCTAAGCCTTTATTATTATTATTTGATTTGGCTAATACAGTAAAGCCCCGGTTTACTGTCAGCTGGGTCTGCGGATTTTTCGGACCATTGTGGGGTATCTAATTCAGCCTTGTTATTTTAATGACGATATATTTCGTTTCGATTTTTTTATTCTTGGTTAATTATTTCTGGTTAGTGCATTATGCCTTTACCTGTACTGCTAAAAAGCATGAAAGGTAAGTAGTTCAGTACATTGCTAGGAAATACTGTTCCTTGAACAACGGTAGTACAATGAGATGATTTATACATGATCACGCTCAACCTCCAAGTTTATTCCTGTACCCGTCTGCCGGATGCGAACCCGAGAGCGAGAGTAATGCCCCGCCTTACTCACTGAGCTACCCCACTCCAAGTAATTATTCTATGATAAGTATATTTTTTCTCATTTCAAACTATTGTCATCAGTAATGTAATGACAGTTGGTCACTTGGAAACTCTGAAGTGAAGGTGCTGGTTGAAGGAGCATCATCAAGTTGGTTATTAATAAGAGAGAGGGAGGGGGTGGCTACTGGAGGGTGGAGAGATATCGAGCTGTTTTGACAAGCAAAGGCAAGACTTATCAAAGCTCTCCAGATTTTTAGAGACGTGTTGACTTCATCATCGAACATCGGGGTTTCGTTTTCATTACATTATTATCAAAAATCCTTTTGTATCCTTAACAATAGGTCGGAAATGTCCTACAGGTTAGCCTAGCAGTTTTTTTAAAACTCTAGCTTATTGAAACTATCGGCTAAATCAGCTTTTATTGGATTAGAATTTTTAATTAAATAAAATTTATTAATATTTAAATAAAAAGTATAAAATAGAATTCAAGTAAAAATTAAATCGACATTTTATATACAAGTTATATCATTATTTGTTATGTGAAAATGCCCAATTTTCAGTTCAGTAAAAAACAATAAAGAGATTTAAAATTGTATTTAGTTTTATTCAAGGAAAGGAAACCAGAGCCCTGTTTCATAATAAAGTATAAACTAATACTATTAGTCTTGTAGATTTAACTTAATACAATTACACTGACTTGTACAATAGTAACTTGTACTTTAGTACTTTTTAATTCTTGTAATATCACTAATAGTCCTCCTTATTATGAAAAAATACAAGTATTAGTGTAATTACCACGTTGTTTCTACACTTGTACTATGAACTAATGCTATTAGCTTTCATTATGAAACAGGGCCCAGGAGACTGGATATAAATAAAAATTCCTGTAAAGGTTCCTTTTCACACCATTGAGGCTATAAGAAAAGATAAAATACTAAGCAAACATTACACAAACGAACGGTTTAACACTAGTTGCAAATATATCTCTCCTGTATTCCTTTAATGGGTGGTATATCAAAACATTTTTGTTCTGGTGACTTGTCTAAAACCCTGGAGATTTCAAGTAAGCATATCGCTCCTCAAAATGATTGCAATTACAAATGTTTCTGATATACATGCCTTGTCATAGCGATCAATTTAAAAAATATATATATAATAATAATTAAGTCTGTAATTCAATCTCAGAGGCTGATTTGGTCGATTTAAGTAAGCAATCTAGTGGCTGATTTGAACATTTAACTTTACTGTAAAATGTTGTTGAATAGGTAATTTGGTACACTATAGTATTAGAAACCAAATTATTTGTGTTATTCCACTACAACTGTCTTTCAATTAAAATGTTAGGGGCAGAAATTCGGTCATTTTACAAGAATGCTCCAGGTAATGAAAATATATAAAGCCCAAGTTCCAGGGTACGATGTTAGTGATAGTTGTCGCAGCAATTATCATCGCGTAAGCTATGACATTTATGGTTTTGACAGTACTGTCGCTTGGTAACACTATCAACTATAGTGGTTTCTTTGCAACCTTGCAAATACAATGCCACGGCGCCGATTCTATTCCGGCCTGGGCTGGTTGACTTTTATTGCGTGGCGGTCCAGAGAAATAAAAACGAGTAAAAAACCTTCCCACTCTGGTTAGAATAGGTTGGTTGCCTATCGGATAACCTTCCTCTCTCCGTATGGTAGAAATGGCCATGAAGTGTATAAATAAATAAAAGTAATAACATCACCGTTATATATAACTTATAGACTTGTTTGTTTTCTATTAGTTATTAGGTGGCAGTCTTGTTGTATTTAATTATCACAAAAGTCGTTCACCAAGTTGAATTATTAGCCAGGTTAGGTTCACTATCAGCGTGTAGACAATCACTGTCATATTTTCTCGCTGTTGTGATATTATTGGAGAATAAATTTCTTTGGAAATGGGCCTTAAGAAAACTAAAGCTGTTATGGGATGGCAATTCTATGCCACTGTAAGTTGCTTGCTTTTCTTCGTTCACATGGCCATGTCCTTTAGGATTCTTTTTGTTGCAATTCAACCTTCACTTAAAAAAAAAAATACATTCTATTCAAGATGAAGAAACGGAACTGCTATAAAAGTGTACAGATGGAAAAATTTCAGTGTGTGTATGATGTAGTTTCCTTTGTGGTGACAAAACCTTTCAGCTACTGTTGCTATGGGTCTATTATATTTCAGAATAGATTACCTCTTCGTGCTTCCTGCTCTTGATGATTAGATCCAGTCGGCAGTGAAATTATACACCTATCGTGCGGAATTATCATCCAACTGTTAATGTGCACCATATTAAGGAGGCACCTGTACTGCCTCTCTACAATTATTTATCTCTCGGAACAAATCATTATGATCTATGAGAAATGAGTAGAATATATTATTATAGATAATATTCCTTAAGTCTTTTAAGTGTAATATCCCTTCATTAAAAACCTATTTTCCACTCTTATGCTACAAATTACTATCGTACGAAGTTAAATTTTTCTGTTTCTTACGTTTATCGTGAGATCTCTCCATTAATGACCGGACAATAAATTAATAAACATTTTTTTTTAAATTTATTCTCTGAAACTAGATTATTTCTCAATAGACAACTCTCATAACGTTCTGACGTCTAGAAGTGGTTAAAATATTTTTTTAACTTCTCATTTTTCTACTTTGTAAATTACTGTTCTGTTGATTCCTACGCTAAATAGTATGTCTCATTAGCACAGTCAATACTTATAATTTTATTATGGGTCGATGAATATAAATTGTGTTATATGGTTTATTAACTAATTTTATTCATAGAAGCGTGTTAAAGTCTGTATTCATGTTTTGCAACTATACTAGTTTGGGCGCTTTAGTCTTTCTGTGCGTGTTTCTCGGAAACTATAAGCCCTATCTGTATAATTGTTTTCGTTAATTATTTTTGAATTATTTGGTTTAAAATCATATAGAAAAGTTGTTTGACGTTCATTGAAATTAACATAAAACGACAACGTAATTTTTTTTACTATGAATTTCAAACGGTCATTATTTTTAAAATGGTTTGTGCTGCGATTTCTGAGGCAGTCTTCATCCTCTGAAAGTTTTTTTTTTTTTGTTCGGGAAAACGTATAATGATGGAAAATGTCTACGTTAAAGTGTTAAAAGAATGAGGGAGAAAAGAAATTAATCCTTTCATTATAAACTCTGTAACCACTCAAACCTACTGGTTTCGAACCATGCTTCCTCTTCCATTCTGACAACACTCCGAGACGCCTGAAAAGACGATGGCATCGAGATCTTTGTAATACAAATAAATTGTATCCAATTTTAGTCCCAAAACAATCTATATTTCATTATAAGTCCGATGTTTTGGCTAATTCGGCCATCCTCAAGGACAATTTTAAATACAATTTTAGAACCACCACAAATTTTTAATAACTTTATGCATGATATTCTGCCCATGTTATTAATTTCAGTCCACAATTACCCTATTTTGTCAATTCTTCATATTAAATTAAAAATTAACTGTGTTTTAATTTTAAATTAAGTTTTAATTTTTTAACATTGTCCTTGAGGATGGCCGTATTGACCAAAACGTCAGACTTATACAAAAATATAGATTGATTTGAGACTAAAATCGGATAACATTTATTTTTTTAAACAATAATAATCGGTCTTAAGAAAGTGTGAAGATTATATATAAAGTACATTTGTCTGTTACATCAAACATGCCTAAAACACGTCTAATCAACCCTGAGATCAGATGGAGGGTTGTTACTTTCTTTTTAATAAGCAAAGCTAAGAAGAGACAGTTTTAAAACCTACTACTCGGTCCCATGACGATCACAAGCCCACACTGAGGCACGTGTGCGTTGGGTTGGGTACTCCTGCCTTTGTTTGTTGCCTATGGCACTTCCGAGTGTGGTGATCAGTGTTTCAAATATGTTGGAATTCATAAATATCTAAAAATACTTTTATTACCATTCGGTTATTTAATAAACGAAACCTTGACTACAGATATAGTTATTAGCGTTACACGGTCTGTTATTCCTATCGCCCATTTCTCTTACATAATGGCAATTTTAGTCTTGGTTTGTGCCATACAATTTTCCCCGCTCGTAAAAAGCGTCTACTTGTAGATAATTGTTGAGATCCATTGACGAGAGCCGAGAAACGTAAGAGAGCCATTGAATGGAGGCAATAATTGTTGGAGGAGTGATTGTAATGTAAATGCTGTTGAGAGTTAGGAACTAGAATGGAGGCTGCAACAAGGCCAGGAGGGAGTCACGGGCAATGGATTAGTGACGCCCTAACACCCGTGATCCAGTCTTCTCTTCTTCCTCCAATATCTTCTATCTCTCTAATATATATATCTATACACAATTACCCTATTTTGTCAATTCTTCATATTAAATTAAAAATTAACTAGCTACTGGAATTTTATTTGAAATTACTTACTTTACTTCAGGGCGGGTTCTCTAGACAATCAGACCACAATTACACTTAAATTAATTTTTAGAATTAATGGCTTTTATAAATCGGTTTAATCCTAGGTTGAGAAAGCTAACCAATTATAGCTTCTCTATTTATATGATCTTTAGTGACTGAAGATTCTTAGTGTGTTCTACTAAAAATGCTGCCACTGACAGTAAACACAGGATGATCAAGACCCAGATCAAGATCCTAGCTTACACTACATGTCCACTCCTCTGGTTATCCAATCAAAGACTCTAGAGTTCCTTCCTTTGTCCTTTACCAACCCCCGATAGTCCATGCAAATCATCGGTTATAGCATAATCTTCTTCACTTGTAATAATTCACCATGTAAATACTTAATTGATAATTAATCTCCTCTTCTGCTTTCTCCTAGACTAATTTATAGTTGAAAAATGTCAACCTGCCTTGTCACCATAGCTGCAATTCAATAGACTTCGAAGGAAGGGCATTGAATATTTGAAATGAGTTTGTTTTTTCCTCTATTACTTCTGCCTGATGATAATGGTTAGTTTGCTATTCATGATAGTTGATCAGTTTGCTCTTTCATGGAATATATTTATTATTATATTGTATTATTACTCTATTTATTGCAATACTAGCTATCTACTGAAAAAAGGAATATTACAATATATATACTTATGTGTGTATTTATCACCATTTAACTTTATTTTTTATCACCATAAAAGTCTTTAGAAAGAACATCATAAAAAATTTTGTTTTTTGGTGTGCTGAATGAAAACTGAAATAAAATCCGTTTCTTTCCATTACTTACAGATTTTTTACAGAGCTTCTTTTAAAGTATTTTTATTTGAAAAAAATAAACAGTTCTCAATATTAGCAATAATAAACAATGGAATAATATATACATCCGATTTGAAGCGGAAAAGCCAAGACCACTCGGTCTTCATTTAACTTGTTGTTGTATTTTTGTCAATCCCAGTCTTTTTTCGATTATCGCAAAAATATCGATAAAAGTTAGTCTATGGAAATTTGCCAAAAAATTCACTCTCTCCAGTGGTTGCAAAAAAATCGTTCTTTTTTTTTTGTTGGAGATTTTTATATAAAGTTTTTGGTGTTGAATCAGTATATGATGATAGTTTTACTTTTTTTTTAATTATCTATTTATATTTTTCCTTAGCTCCACAATTTTTGTTTAAATTAATTAATGCCATATCTGATGGTCTAATAACACTGATCTGCCTTGTTTTTACCTTTTCCTAAATCAGCTTGGAGCCTTTATTACTCAGGTATGTTTTAAATATCTTTTTTTTCCGAAACTTTTTTCTCAACTTGCCGAGCAAAAAAAAAAAATAGGAACAATTATTCTTAGAGTGGTTGAATATGTTGGAAAAGAAGAAATGCTGAAATACATTATAAGTTTTATATTTTAATTTATTTTATTTGATTTTTTTTTCGTAATATTTTGAAAAAGGTGCGTTCTTGCGGTACCCAGTTGATCCCAAACTGGAATAAAGTATACATTTCCTAGTTTTGAAGGTAATAAAAAAAAAAAAAGTCAAAGATATTTATTTAAACAACTATCAATTCGCAACTTTATTTCGAGATGAAAGTGACCTAGAAGAGTCGTAAAATTTAGTATATTTTAACCTCCTTTAGATTTCATTAAATTTAAAATTCATATGTTGGGAGGCCCCCAAGTGCTATGAAGGATTTTCTTGACTTAAGTGCTTCAAATCTGTAAGTGAAGAAAATGGAGTTCATTTTCGGTTTCAGTCAAAAAAATATTTAAAAATCCGTGTTATGAGTACATGCATTTGTTTTAATGTATTTGATTCAGTCTACTCACTCCATCTACCTTACAATAAAACTAACGGAAGCGTTGGTTCTTATAAACCGTTTTTTTCCCCTAAATTTCTTAATTGACTGATATTATGAAAAGACAAAATAGGAACAATGGTTAACTGTGACGTGTACCTTGAGGGCTTGCGTAACCGGTGGCACAGAAACCAAAAGTTGCTGATCTGTCGAGTTTTATCCGTTGCTGGTAGTCAGTGAGCATCCCTGGTACTATGGACAACAGGTAACTTGTCTTATTTAATTGCTAAGAAATGTAAATCATTTCAAACTCTGTTCATTTTTTTTTTTTAATCGAATTTCAAATAATCTTATCCCTTCGGTTACTCTTATCGTTTGAATAGAAACCAGATAGTTTCCTCAATTCATGATATTTTTATTTAAATCATAAGATTTTTCTCAGTCTTGATGTTATTGTTTTGTTTTTCAGTTGTTAATCAATCATTCTTTGAAAATTAATTAATTGAAGTCAATAGTAATTTAAAATAAGTTGTAATACTTCTTATGTCCTAAAAACATCTCTCTTCTACTCCAAACTTATAATATTTATTTTCGTTGTTTACTAGGAGTAAAAAAAAAAATCAGTTAACACTTAACAAAAACAAACAATTGACCTGTTTCTCACGTTAAGAAACTCTTGCCGCACGCTATCCAAATTCTGTAATTATTTGGTACTGATTTTATATAATATAAAATTTTA
>NW_027105827.1:645097-650598 GCF_000696795.3 Halyomorpha halys
CACATCTTCTATTATCTTTTTGTTTCACACTCTAACAATGGATTTTTTTTAATTATTTAATTTTTAATGGATTTTTTCTACATCAAGTAAAGTCTATTTACATTTAGTAAATATTACACTGTTTTTATATTTAAAAACCAATGGGATTTGTGAATGCCAATAACAAATAATATTTATTTATTAAAATAAATTTCTGTGTCAACCCAGATATTTAAGCATGTAGCATAATTATAACTGATTTATTGAATATTTAATTTAGATGTTTTATCTTTGGTATTGGGGAAAATCTCGAAATTCGAATATTTTCTATTATTATTCTAATTTGAGTTGAAAACAATATATTTTCTTGGTTTAAAACTAAGATGTAAAGAAAAATAACGTTTTCACAATTACCATATATTTTCTAATTTAGTGTTTTCATTTTTTATTTGTTTAATATATTTTTCAATAATTGTAATCGATGTTAGTTTTTCGGTTTAATAGCGATTCAATTTTATTTCTATGTATATATTTTATTATGTTAATTTACCAAGTCCTACTTTGAGGCTGCAAATTAGAATCTGAAAATTAATTATTAATTACCGACTAATTTCTTGAACCACAATTTGTTTTGGAGCTAAAATTTTAAAGACCTTAAAGAATTAGTCTTGAAAAGAAGTATTCTGCCTCTACATTGAAACCATTACTTAATTGTTATTGAGGTTTTACAGTCTAGTTTAAAATTATTATAGACGATTTAGTATAATTAATATGTTCTTATTTTATTATCTTCCTCACAACTGAACTTGGAATTAATATAAATAAAGAAGATTTTATATTTAACAAATGTGGAGTTGTGTACGTTCTATTCATTAATTATGAGGATTTTAATCACCCTCTCCCTCTTTCTCCTCCCCCCCTTCTTTCCCTCTTTCTGTCAACGTAATATTTATTTAATCTTTTATTTAGTTTTCTTTAAGCTCCCATCTCCAGTTTTTTAGACATTGTTAAAATTATTATAGTTTTAATCATTAATTTTGTATTGGTTAAACTTAGAAATGGACAGGAGTTCGAGGCTTTGGATTGTCCCGCTATACTGATTACAGAAACTTACTGAAGATTTTTTTTTTTGTATTGTTATGAGATTGCATTAAGCTGAAATATATCTACCCAATTTTAAATATTCATTCCGAGAAATAGAAATAAGTTCGTAATAAGTTGCTTTTTCTTTTCTCCATTGGATCCTCTCTAAATTAAGTAAAGTTGAGTAGTATCCTTAATTTTTAGTGAAATTCCCCAAGCTGCCGTATATCCCTGGGACTTAACGATCTTATTCAAGTTTCTTCTACCACCGAACTTCTCCAATGGAGGTTATTGCCGTGATTATGTCCTAATAAAAATGAGTCCTTTATTTGGGCTAATAATCGTATATTCTTGAACTATTTTAAGGATCTCTTTCGGCTTAGTAATAATAATCTTGAATGACGCCATAGGAATAAATTGTCGGTCTACTTCCAGGCCATTCTGGATTGAATGAAGTTTTTTTTTTTTTTTTTTTCATTAATTATTATACTTTTTGAAATATAATGTTTCTTGATGAACGACAGAAAAGAATACATCGATGGCTTACCTCACAGTAGTGCTAAGTAGGTTTCCACTAACTTTCGGAAAAATACAATTTAAGGTTCTCATTTTTAGGAAAATTACAACTTTTCAATAATTTTTTTTTTTGACAGCATATTTAGATTTTATACTTAAATATTTTCTTTAAAAAGGTAATTAAATAAGATTTTTTCTTAATATTAGTGGAAATGTTCTTAGCACTACTGTGAAGTAAACTCATCCATTAACACAATATTGTCATTTATGATTTATTGTTTAATATTTTGAATATAATCAATTACTTGTATATGTTATTCACGAAATATGTCTTTTCAATGAATACAAAATTTAGCATATATGTAAATAATTAACCGTATTAATTCAAATGAGGAAATTAAAATGTAATTTTTTCGAGATGAATTTATTAGCGAGCCTCTATTTAATCTTTTAAATTTAAAAGCTACTTAATTATATTTAATTTTAAATGTTAGTTTCAATATACATCAGTTTAGAGTGTTTGTTAAAACAAATTCAAGAAAAACAATGTTCATGGTAATTTTTCACTCTGTTCCAGGGATGGAATAATAACAGTTTCAGGTTATACAAAAAAATAAAAATTCCTATCATTTTAAATTGGCCTTTCAGGAGAAGGGAAACCACGTTTTCTTAATTCATATTAATAATTTTTCTATTATATTTTATATATTTTTATTATCTTGTTCGAGACTGGTAGTGATACTTATAATAATAAAAATTATCCAAATAGTCTCAATCTTCTTTAATAAAACAAATTACACGTCCAAGGTTTCGGCTGATCCAGCTATCATCAAGGACAATCTAATATTTTAGTTTCACATTACATTGATTTATTAAAATTTGCAGGCTGTTATGCTCATATCAATACAGTTAAAATAAATATAATACATAAATAAATATAATACGGTTAAAATAAACTTAATTGTCACTACAACATTCATTAATACTCTTTGTCCTTCACAATTTTTGTATTTTCCTATCAATAACTTATCACTATACTATTTAGTTAAATTAAATTAAATTAATATTGTCCTTCATGATTAGAAAGTTTCATTCTTAAAATTTTTTTAAGAATTTTGATGAATTAATTTGGTTTTTTTTTACAAGATTTTTCATTTTCCACTTTATGAAGACTAGAGATTAAAAGAAAAGGAAATTCCTCGATGTGATTATTAATGCTACCACCATTTTTAAAAACTTAAGTTTGTAGAAAATAGTTAATTGTGTTAGAAATAAAAATATATTGTAATTTATTACTTACAAAAGACAATACATTTATAAACTCATATTTTATTAAAGCCATCCTCAGAGATTGAAATAAATAAATAAACTATGTTTTTTTTTTGTGAATATAGAATTAATTTCTTGGACCATTCCATTATCAGAAATAAAATCAAGCTTACCAAAACTGATGCTGGAGTCAAGTGAATATGATGAAGTAACTTTAAGCTTCCAGACACTTCGATCCAGTCTCAATCGTTTAATTTTCCCTACTGAGATTGGAATTGGTTTATCCACAGTCCACAAGTCTGTTGGTTCAATCTCCCTCTTAACATTCCATTAATTAATCAAGCCGCTGGCAGAAGTGTGAAAGCACGTAACTTTCCAAACATAGTTTTTTCAGGAGCAAGAAAAGGCCTTAATGAATTAAATTTTCTTCATATTGAGGTTATTTTTAAAAAAAAATGCGATAACAAGCATTATACTCCCTAATATTATTTATTTTTTGTACATTGCTATTGTTTTCAGTTGAAGAATATTATCAAATCCTATAATGAAGATTCACAATTTTTTCTAGTCTTTTAAATTTAAAATATAAATAATTTACATTTTATAATTACCTCAAATTATTACCTTATCATACACTTTAAAAAATCATTATTTTTTTATATACATTATTTCATGCAGGGTAAAGGTCGATTCCCATTGTACTTACCTTTTTTCTTTCGTACTGAAGAACATATTTTTTTAATAAACATCTCTCTTTTTGTCAGTTATTCCCACTTTTATTTTGGAAAAAATGAAAAAAAAAAAGTATATATATTTTAAATAACTTTCAGTTTGAGATGTTAATCCAACATTTAATCATTAATATCAGGTGTAGCATGAATTTATATGAATTCAAACCCCATTACATTAGGCTTTTTTACCTATTATCCTCAATTTTTACTATTTTTAAAATTTTGGATTTTCCAAAAATTTCTGTACAACGCAAATTAAATAATTGTATATAATATGTTGATGAATATTTCGAATTGATATAGGGCAAGTGCACCATTTATTGACAGGTCAACCTTTGTTTTAAAATACTTAGAGTTTGGTCCCATCAACCAATTCAAAATTGGCTTCAGTTGTAAGCTGAGGGTTTAACTTACAACTGGTGCCAAATTTGAAATGATAGTTGACGCCAAACTCTTAGTATTTAAAAACAGTTTGACTTGTCAGTACCTAGTTTATGTGGATAACTCGCGCACTTACTTCAGTTGATTAATAATTTTTAGATAATCTTCTGTGCCTTTTTCTTATATTTTAGTTTAAAAAAGTTCAATTGTGAAATCCAATTATTTTATTTTTAATAGTAAGTGACTGAGTCCTGCTTCATATGAAGGATAATAGTGTTAATTTTTAAATACGAGTATACAAACAACAAAGTACAAGCACTAATACATTGTAGGAATTAAAAAATACAGAAATACGTCATCATTTTACAAGTCTGTGAAATCGTACCAAGTACAAACTACAAAACCTATAGCATTAGTTTGTACTTTATTATGAAACACGGTCCTGGAAAGGCATTTGTTTAGTAGAAGAAAATAAAACAAGTTTGAAACTGTCGGTAGTCCTACTGAAGAAAAAAACGCAATTCATCCAATTTGGAAGTTCTGTCAAGTCACAGAAAGAAGGTTAAACTTTATTTAATACTATGTTTATCGAAATGTTTCAGGAAATCATTTTTTGTAAAACATTTTGACATTACCTTTGTATTTTTAAAACTTTTTTAATGATTATTCTTGTAATATTATGAGATAATAATTTTAGACTTTTTCTTTGCCTCTTATTATTTATTTGTTATTATAATTTTGGATAATATTATTTTTTATTAATAATAGAAATATCTTAACAATACATTTTTTAATTGAACAATTCTGCAGTTTATTTTGCGGTATTAGATTTTATATTAATTTATTTTTATCCGTTAATATTCTCGGATTAGTTAAAAGGGCATCGATTTAAACTTCATGTCTTCGGATACTAATGCTAATGTAATATGATAGATGTACCATTTTTATATTTGTTTCAAAGTTCGTATTTTTAAACCATTTATACAACTTCATTACTATCGTTTTCCCTCGTGTGAGTAAAGTTATATGGTGTTACTTATGGGAATAGAAAAAAATAAATCGATAGATAGCGAGAGGTAAACTTTATTGAAAAAAAAAGTAGTGCTGCCCAACTTTACTTGGTTGCTGAATACACAACATACCTAGTCTAACAATTTTGTTAAAATTATTTAAATGTATAGGCATAATAGAGTAATTTTATAATATATAATAGTAATACATTATATATCATTTTTGTTCTTTTTTTCTTGTTATTCTTCATTTTTTTTTCTAATTTATTATCTATATATCTAATTATATTTTCTCCCTTATCCCAATACATCATCCTTCCCTCCTTCTTTAATTAGCACAGAGTAAAATTAAAATATGAAATATAAATAATAGAAATTTTAAATAAAATAATATATACACATAAAATTTATATTTTCGTACGTAAGTACTATTTACTAAAAATCATTAAAAAAAAAAAAACTCAACAATTATCTACAATGATTATGCATACATTAAAATACAGATAATCAATATAAAATAAAAATAAAATAT
>NW_027105827.1:650708-680350 GCF_000696795.3 Halyomorpha halys
ATGTACAAAATAAAAAAACAAATTTATTTTACGATTTCTAAATATTGCACTTTATGACGATTTAGCTTAAAAACATTAAACCTTTTTTTATATATTTATTTATTTATTATAATTTGTAACTGTACAAAAAAATACAGTAACTAAGTATGTGGTGTGTTTCAAACACTTTAAAATCTTGGGAAGGAACCACCCAATGGTGGTACTTCAAGCATTAATTTAAATTAAAATGTTCCGTGGCCATCTTCTTTTCAGACGCCTCGGAGGATTATCAGGGATCGTTAAGGATGAGAGATTAAGAATTAATGGGTTAGGATGGGTAAGGAGTTTGGAATGAAAAGACGCATATCTGTTTTGGGCCAAATCTGCAACAAAAGGGATGTTAAGGTCTTTGTGGGTGAGTTTATTTGTAACGTAATAAGGAGCATCAAGGATTTTACGGAGGATGTTTGATTGTAAGGATTAAAATCAAACCTATTACCTTAGGTTACTACGCTTGTTACTTTAGGTTCGATTAAGTTTTACTCACTGACTAGCTTTATCTAAGTTATCTCGACACAGGTTTAAACCGTTTTTCCGGAACGAACTCCTCTATTTCTGTTCATATTTACATAACTAGTTTCGGCGTGGACTTGCCATGGAATGCGATCCATGAGACTCACAATGAGCTGAGGATCCAGGGGAAGGCTGTTACACAATTGGTATTAGGTAGGCATTTGTTGGTGACGTATCAGCTAGCTGTTCCCCCCTCTCCTCCTAATTGACCTACTGTAGCTCTCACAGCGCTAGATTTTATATATCGAGCTCTTGCGGATGCCATTCTTGGCAAAGTGAAAAGCAATTTTTTTTATTTGAAAATTTGTTTTTCTATAAAAATAACAGGCGCCTTTATCATTATTGATTTAAATTGTATTTGATAATTTAATGTCGACGTTTTCGATTAGGTGTATGGAACTCAGCTAGTACGAAGGTGCACCTCTCCCAAAAAAAAATCCTTGAAACCAGTGTTCTCCTTGACAAGGCAGATAATTTTGAAGATTCGCCGTTAAAAGTTAAACAATAGTGTAATAAAGTTTTATAAAATCTCAAATTTTACTACCATTGAACCCTAACCATACGAATTCTGGATTCGTATTTTACAATTTGAACTTTAAATCCGGCTTTCGATTATGATTCAAGTTTCTAAATTTTAGGGCTGTTATTTCTCTATAAATTAAGTTACTCTGTTCATATTTTTATTGAATAAACAATTTATAATATAATAGATTGGAATTATTTTAAATTGCTTTTTGATTCATATAGAATTTGTTAATTATATTTTTAAATTTTTTATATTTATAGAATTTGGTTGTATCGATTTTTAGTTTTATTTACTTTTTTTACTTTTGCACAGTAGCTCTGCGAATGATCAGTTTATGGCAAAGATATGACCTAGTTAGAGCATATTGTTTTTAATACATTGATATTGACATATGGATTTCAAAATATTGATACATTTGTATGTATTAATATTTTTATAATAATACATAAAAATTCCAAATTTTACAATTAAACTTAAAAACTTTAAAAAATATAAAGAATAAAGATAAAAATAAAATAACGATTAAAAGAAATAAAATCAAGTAAATGAAATACTTATAATCTCTGTAAAATAACATATATTTTGAACTTTCTTTATATGAATATTGTTGAATATACATATGTGGATGTAATTTCACACTTAATATTAATGTTTGTAACATACTTATAGTATTAAAATTAATTTATAATATAGACACTGAAAAGATTCACAATTACAGATGTAAAGATAATGTAACTCCTTTATCTAAAAATACATACATTTTTTATACTGAATCTCCTAAGGTATAGTTAAGATTAATTATTATTAATTTATTAGCTTCTAAACTCTGTCTACTTTTAGTTGCCTACAGCCGTAGATAGTTTTCTGAAGTCCCCCATAATCTACTGGTCACATTTACATTTGTCATTAGTTGTTAGTTCATGTATCTTTTCTAGTCCTTTAGATTCCTGTTCTCAAAAGCTGTTTCAGTGGCAGTAGTCAGCCACATTTTGTTGGGAATGAAATTGTTTAGTTTTATTGTTACGAAGTTAATTTTTTCTTTAACTCCTGTGACATCAATATAAATAAAATATTCAAATTATTGGTAATGTAATCCAGATAATTAGGAAAGAACCCTGAAACATTGAATAAAAGTAAATACGATAAAAAGGAAGAATAAATTTCACAACTACTAAATGAATATTTTATATATATATATATATATATATATATAAATAAAATATATCATATGCATATTATAATTTTCATTTAGTTATTCCAATTAAAGGTTTGTGGTTTTTCAGTTACAATTACAGTTTAATTGTTTATTTAAAGTTTTTACTCCTTGTATTGAGTTTTATCCTCTTATAAGGCTAATTAAAAGGTTAGTTAAACAAGTTGGAGACAATGGACGCAGCCCCACAAAGAGTGAATTTATTGAGTGTTAATTACTTTTTTCCTTAGGCACTCATTGGAATCAATTAAATTGGATCGGGACTAGCAAGTTATCTGGCAAAGTGATAATGAAAATGGCTACCATTCAAGGGGAGAATTGCTTTTTAAATGAAGAGGGGTGTGCCTCGCCAATCGACCTTTTCAAATTACAAACAAACTCCAACCAACTACTTAATTTTTCAATCGAACGAAGTAAATTTAGATTTGATGTAATTGAGTTTGTTTCAATCTGTGTATACATTTTGATACAGCACTGCTGTCTTTTTGCCCTATTATTTCTAGTCCTATTTTCTCTAGCAGTTGAAAATCGATACCGATAGAATGTTTCTTCCTGATACATTATAATAATGATTCTATATTTTAACATTAATACCTCAGATACTGAACCAGCACTAGCCAGAAAAACAGGCAATAATAATAATTATTCTGGGACTTATCCCTTTTGAATAATATTATAGGCGTCAAAATTAGGCTTTAGAGCTTTAGAGCCTGAAATACAAAATAAAAATGAAATTATAAACCATCATAAAATATAATGAAAATAATGAATTTGAAAAAATGAACTACAATAATTAACTGAATATATAAAATAAAAATAGAACAAATAAAATAAAACCATATGTCATATCATAAAACATAAGATGACTAACTTTTAACAAAAAAAAAAAAATTATATAGAATCAAATACAAGTAAACTAAAAATAATAAATGAAAAGGAAAAATGTCTGCTAATGTACATATTTCCAAGGTTAAATGAAAATCAGAAACATCAAATACAGAAAATATATAAACCAACAATAAAGATAATAATAAGAAAAAATTTAAATCCTCTAACAAATCATAATCTTAAGGAATATTCCAATAAATAATATAAAAGGAAAACGAATGGAATAGTCATGATTATATGAGTAATATATATATATAGATTTTTTTATAAATATTAAAAACCTCCAATAATATTTTTGGTTAAATATCATCTCTCTTCCCACTAATTTACATCTTATTTATCTCAATTGGGGAATAAAGTTCTTAACTTTATTTTTTACAACATTTATGTGCTGTTTGTTGTTATTTAATTAATTAACAACTTTAATAATAATGAAGACAATTTATTAATACCAAACTACCTGAATCTGATGTGTCCCTAAAAGAAATCACTTTAACGCTTTTGATTTTTATTAAGATTTAAATGGATACTATTGTATGCACATATATCGAATGTAATATAATACAATAGACAAATATCTTACAATAATTAAAATCCGATGTAGAAATAAATATTAATAGATTGCAGAGAAGTAGTCAACATCGTTTTACCTTTTTACTTGGATACATCTCATTCAATATTTTTATTTTGTTGATATTTTATTATCATATTAATAACTCAACTTATTAAGGCATTCAGTTTAAGCTCAACAAAAACGTTTATTCGTATATAAAAATATTAACTTTAGCTTTCGAAAAGATTTTTTGTTAATTTCTTGTTAATGTAATTTTTAATTTATTATTATGTGTTTTTTGAACGGTTAAGTCGAATTTTTCGTCACTAGGGTTGGCGCATTGAGGACAGTTGTCAGTCACCTAGTAGTTTACGACACAGTATATCTCATGTGCATTGTAATAGGGATTTTAGATACCTCATTGTGAACTTTAATGTGGGGTACAGTTGTTCCCCTCTCGTGCCATTTTCCCCAAGAAATTTTGATTTTAATATATTGGCAAGTTTGCACACTGATTACTTGTATAAATATTTTAGAAATACTTCTTCTTTTTTTAAAAAAAAAAATAATATTTTCTTAACAATGTGAATATTTTATACCATAGAATTAAATTAAATATAAATACGCAACCATTTTTTAAAGGGAAATTGTATTGAGATAAACTCCTTACTTATTTCGGTAAATATTGCATCACTAGTTCCACGACAATACTTTTAGCGTCTTTTAGTTGTGTTTTTAAAAGTGTAGTTCATCACGACTTGGTCCCTACAAACCGTGTTATATTTGAAGTCCGTGACGTTTAGACTCAGCGATAAAACTGTTACTACTTCCGCATCACGTGATTTCGTTGTGTGTTTCTATCGAGGTTAAAATTAATTTATCTCTCCATAAATAGTTGGATCTATTGATACGAATATTCGCTTCATTAATAGAAAAAAATATCCGTGACTTATTTGTTCTCCAAAAATATTAACAAAAAAAAAAATTATATATTTTTGGAATGCTCATCTTCATACGAATAATTCTTTGTATTTTTTGTTTAAACGAATCTACTCGTAATGGAAAAAAAGAAAGATTACGTCCCAAAGAGTTGAAAGCAAGTGGTTAGAATTAGTTCAATATGGTGAAAATAATGTTTTTATTTTGCTTTGGTATTTTTGACTGCTGTACAATCACATTTCGATTTATTGTTTTAAATAAAGAATATTAAACCCCTTTCAGTTTTTACAAAATTTCAAGTTTTACGTTTCAAGAAATTGACTAACAAAATCCGGCGTACATTGAGGTTTTTCTTCTTGAGAGCTGAGGCATTTTTTTTTTTTTAGTTTTGACTCCTAAGTTACAGTTCGAACTAAGTTGTTCCTCGGATCTAGACTTTATTAAAAAGCAGCGGTCCCCGAATTTCTTCACTGCTGTGAACCTTGTTGGACTAAAAAATATTTTGCAGTACAATTTTGCTGAAATTGATTGAATATCTAGCAAAAGAAGAAAGAACAGCGCTTCATACTGGGGGTGGGATTAACTTTGTAATCTACAATATTGAACTTGATTAAAAATAGATTTTTCAAAATTTCATTTTACAACGAACAATTATTTGATTTTGGTTTGAATGTAGAAGCAAAAACCTCCTAAATAAACATGAGTTTGACTGTGTTGGCGCATGAACTTTGTGTTTGTCCGTTTCGCTAGTCTGATAAATGTTTTCGCCACCATAGTTTTTTTTTTTTAATTTCTCCTAACATATATATGAGCCTTCGAGTTGACAAGATAATTCCAGAAAATAATTTTTAATATTTTCGATATAGAGTCTATAATAATTTAGCATTGAATAAATGGTTAAGATCAGAATGAATATTTTAGTAATATAAAATGCGGTAAATAATAAATTTCAACTCAAATTGGAATTGTAAGAGAAAGTTCACCAGATTTTTTAAAAATTATTATGTTATTTATTTTTAATGAATAATTCTTCATTTTCTTACTCTAAGCTCGACTTTTGTTTAATCTTTAAGGACTGGTCCCAGAATATTGCTGTTCTCATAAAATTTTATTTCACCTCAGGTATTTTGAAAAAAGAAATACCTATTAGTATTTCCAGATCCTCGGTGAATGGCCATTACACTCCCCTTAATTACTACAGATAGTGCTTTAACACCCTTCTTTAGCACTCCGTCCCAGCTCTCCGAGTATTTTATAGGTCGTATCATTAAGGTAACCCAAATTGTGTTGGTTAAATAAGAATTCGTTTACTCCATTACTTAATTTATCTAAGGTCGTGTATTTGTGTTTTATTTTATGTGGTTTTTTCCAGTTAAACAAATAGAATTGATCCTTTCTACCCTTTTTGAAATCTTAAAGTTTTTCCATGTAGAATTTGCTCTTGAGAAATGATTTGTGCCCAAAAGAACAAAGGCTTGCCTTACGCGGAGTTAATACTACATCACAAGTGCACAGTATCGCTACACCTTACTATATGAGCACTATTGTAGGGTATAATAACTATTTAGTTAATTACATGATTCATCATTGCCTCAGTTTGATTGAGAACAATTATTTGTATCCATTTTGTGTCAAGGAGCATTTTAAGTTATAATGCCGTGTATTTTCTGTGCTATCCATGCTTAACTGGGCCTACGTATACTACGACTGACAAAAGAAAACTAACATATATTTTATTACGTCATTAATATCACGAAACAAAAGCCATCGACTGATAAAACTTCAAATTTGCAGTGAAGAAAGATATGGGTGAAAAATAGATCCAGTATCAATCTGATGACTAATAACAAATGACTTCTTTAGCGATAACACTTGTAGAGAACATTCGAGAACTAAGATCAAGTAAAGTCGTCGCCTAAGCATATAGATGGCAGAACTAAAAACAGGTATAAAGATTTGAAATAGTATAAAGGTTTGAACCTCACACGGTGGTGGGGTTGTTGGGAAATCATCTTTTATCTTTCGAGTTATATCAATGTATTATATTTTATTATTTAAGTAATCAATTTCATATTTAATAACCCTATATTTTCAATAAATAAGGATGAGAACAAGTTCTAACCCTTTCTCAAGATCTCATGCTTTTCTATCCTTTAATATCATAAATTATTTTAATACCAATTATATTCTATATTTGCCCCTTTAATCCATATTCACTCTTCATTCCGTGAATTAATTATTATATAGTAATTGTTGAATAAAGTAATGAGCTGTCAGCATCTGAAAGACCTGGGCTCTGTTAAGTACAAACTAATACTATTAGTCTTGTCGATTTAACTTAATACAATTAAACTGACTTGTACAATAGTAACTTGTACTTTAGTACTTTTTATCTCCTGTAATATCACTAATATTTCTCCCTATTATGAAAGCATATAAGTATTACTGTAATTACCACGTTTTTTCTATACTTGTATTTTGAACTAATACTATTAGCTTGCATTATGAAACAGGGCCCTGATAACACTCTGATTCCTTCTACTCATTTTAAAATCTTAAATGCACTGAATTAAAAATTGTGTTCATGACTTTCTACCCCTCAGAGTACTTTAATAACGTTGCACTTATTCTTATCGAACGGATCCAGCACTTTTTTTTTTATTTATTGAGAAAATTATATCCAATATAGTCCGACCATATGACAACATCTATCGGCCAGTACAAAAATAAAATATATAAATTATAGACATAAATGAAATTTATTAGTTAACTTTTGATTATTGCACTGTGGGGGCAACTACGATTTATGATCTAGAACAGTACCGAATGAATTAATTTTTTACTAGCGATTAATAATTCCATTAAACAAATATTAAAATGAAAATAAAGAAAAAAAAAAAATTATTACAGTATTGGACTACATATGCGCAAACGACTTCTTTGGAACCTCATACAAGACTGAAAAGATAAGAATATGCTCGTTGATCCGTATAAACTTCCAATCAATTAACAAAAGACCCATGTCATGACCATAAAAATGCCTATATAGAAGGAGTTGAACTTTAGGGTTCCACTAAAACCATCGAATTCCTCTTGTTTCCAATCCTTACTATCCAAAATCCGCTATACTCCTTACATTGTCACAAAGAAACTGCTTCAGGACCTCACTGTTCTACTTATTACCGATTTGACCACAAATAGATGTCAATCCTTCTATGACTAACTTCTTTATCACCCAAACCCACGTACTTCTTAAATACTTGATAATTCTCACTGGCGTCTAAAAAGAAGATGGCCAGTGACCCATCATTGACTTCTACACTGGAAATATTATAGGAGTAATACCAAGGGGTAGATTCTTCACAAGATTGTATCATGCCATTGTAATATAGGAGTAATATCAAGGGGTAGATTCTTCACAAGAATGTATCATGCCATTGTAATATAGGAGTAATACCAAGGGGTAGATTCTTCACAAGATTGTATCATGCCATTGTAATATAGAAGTAATATCAAGGGGTAGATTCTTCACAAGATTGTATCATGCCATTGTAATATAGAAGTAATATCAAGGGGTAGATTCTTCACAAGATTGTATCATGCCATTGTAATATAGAAGTAATATCAAGGGGTAGATTTTTCACAAGATTTTATCATGCCATTATAATATAGGAGTAATATCAAGGGGTAGATTCTTCAAAAGATTGTATCATACCATTGTAATATAGGAGTAATACCAAGGGGTAGATTCTTCACAAGATTGTATCATCCCATTGTAATATAGGAGTAATATCAAGGGGTAGATTCTTCACAAGATTTTATCATGCCATTATAATATAGGAGTAATATCAAGGGGTAGATTCTTCACAAGATTGTATCATGGCATTATAATATAACTCTCATCACTTTTACTAGATTGTTTTAATCAATTTTTTTTCCGGTTCTACTGATATTGTTGAGCTGTGGCCGCCCGAATCAGCCTTCTCCACGCCTGCCTATCTTGGGCTGCTGCTTTCCAGTTAGCTGCGTACAGCTCTTCGCATCTTTCTCGATTCTATCTATCGATCTGTTTTTTGACCTCCCACTTGATCTGTTGCCAAATATACCGGCATTCATTGTTTAGAGGCATCCTGACGGATTGCTTCGAGCCACACGTCCCCCCCAACTCCTTGCCTTCCTATAATGAGATATTGACTGGCCATTCCCTGCAAGCAGTTCATTGTTAGCTCTGTTAAGGCTCTGATCTCAGATCGCTCTTGCAATTTGACGAAGGACTTGCCGTTCAACTCTCCCGATTCTGCTTTCTAGGTCTCGCAGCCGTATCAATTCAATTATAAATATAAATAAATATTTTTTTTAAAAAATTCAATAATTCTCTGCTTTTAACAATTACTGATACAAAATCTAACTATGTAAGATACATTAGCTTTGACTGACGACTAGACACTACGAGTACTAATGATCCAGACCCTCAAGGCTCAAGTGCCGCCTTAAAAGGGCACCATTGACTTTATTCATGTATTATCTACCTTCCCCTTCCTGGACTTTTATATCCAGCCGCCCTTTTGTAATCCATTCCAGGAAATATATTTTGAATACACTTGATGGATGGTGTGGGTGAAGTCTAGGGTAGCCAGCGGTCTTATTAATGTATCCATCCTTACCTCGCTAATTGGTTATTGTGTCCTTACAGATTATAATCATATATTCACATGGTATAATATGTTACTACTAATTTTTTTCTTTTATGGGAGACTAATATTTACTTAATACAATAATTAGTGTGATATTTGTCTTCCTTCTTATTGTGTCTATTTTTAATTCACTATTTCTCGACGGTTCAGGGTCCTTTCCCCATCGCTGATTGCATTAACTTTTTTTAATCCAAGTTTCCTCGTTTATTACATCCATATAATTTATATTTTGTCATTTTATAATTAGTTTTAATTGTATATGGAGACTTAGTCTTTCTAAGGGTCATTGTAAAATTAAGTTTAATTATAAATATGACAGGGTATAAATAATATGATTGTAATTAACAAGAATAATAGGAAAAAAGTAATGTAATCCGGAAGATGGTGAAAGGGCCTAGAAACGTATAAGAAAAATGAATGAAAATTAGAAAGGAAGAAAAAACAGTATTAATAATTATGCAAAACATGTACCGTGGATTAAATATTGGAGTTGATGGAGCTGCTGTGTATTGTGTACATACGTTTGGCCTTCCTTCGCAGGACTTAATTATTTTAAAGTAGCAAACTTGTAGCATGAGCAAAGAGCAAACTATGAATGTTCTGGATATAGATAAACAATAGCAAAATATATTCAGTAATACCGTTTGTGCACCATAATTGTAATTGGGGTGTATCTGAAAATGTTTCAGCGTTTAGTGTTTTAATTCGTATTTGCATATTTAACTTTGCTACAAATTTGTAATTTTGATGCACGTAATTTTTTATTTTTATATGTTTCTTTTAATGAAATAGTGTTTGGAGACTAAATCATACTAACATAAGTAAAAAAAAAAAAAATGTAATATGAAACTATATAATAATAAATATTTTTTAAAAAGTGTTGTACATATTTATACATGATTATTATTATTATATTATAATTAAACATACATATTTATTTACATATAGATATTATATTTCACATATTTGTATCGTTTCGGCCATTTTTAAACATATTCCTCTTTACTCCAGATTTCATCTATATTAACTTTATAAAATTTATATTCAAAATGAAACATGGCTAAAATAGAAAATACTGACAATTCACATAGTGTTTTTCTGGAGATTAAAAACAATAGATATAAGCCCTGAGAAAACTAAGATTATTTCATAAAAACAGGAAACTTTCAGTAGTTTTATATATATGAAAATATACGACGATGTGACAGGGGCGAAGAAGAATATATTTGAAAATGGCGGAAACGTTACAGATATACGAAAAATATCCATATATAATAAACTTATTATATAATAATTATTGTATAGTTTTATATTAAAAAATTGTAGGTTTAATGGGACTCGATTTTTTTTCTTCAATAATTTTGATGACTATTTAATAATTAAAAATGACTCTCGAATATTAACGTAGATGATAATACAAATCTAACTAATAAACAACCATAATAATGTTATTGTAATAAATAAAAGCAATATATAAATTTAATATACTACATCTGGACAAACGACTAATTTGGAATTCTCATGCAAGACTGAAAAGACAGGAACCTGCTGGTAGATTCTTACTATACAAACGGTCTCAACTTCCAACTAATTACAAAAGACTCATTTATATGAATATAATGAGGCCTATCTTGGCGTTGGGGTTTCACAAAATCATCGAATTCCTCTCGTATCCAACCCTTACAATCCAAAATCCTTAATGATCCCTACTCAGTCACCAATTAAGCCATCAGAATCCATATGCTGCTGATTTGCCCCGAACCAGATAACAATACTTCTTTGATAAACTTCCTAACCACCCCAAGCCACTTGTTTCAAACCTTGCTTCTCCTTCATTACCTAATAATCCTCCTAGGCCTCTGAAATGAAGATGACATCGAAATCTTCAATTTTAGAAATGTTATTGGAGCTCTTTCAATGTGTAGATTCTCCACATGTATCAAGCCGTTGTATAACTAACGACCAATTTACTTATTATATATATTTTAATAAAGTTGTAAATATTAATAGATAATCTAAACAAAAAAAATTATAGTAAATTAAAAGTAATGTCTGCTGTGTACACAGCTAATTATACATAGACGACTTTATTGTACCAGGAAACTTCATTTATCATTAAGGAGTTACTGCTTCTCAACTTTTTAATGCTTCAACTTAATCCCGGGCGGATTAGGCAAGCTCCTAGTGAATGTTTAACAACTTTTTACTCCTCGAGATAGTTGAGCATGGTAGTTAGCTCTGGTGTCTTTTAGATTCAGAACCCTGTCATGTCCAGTGATTCATTATTAATGTAATATTATCTGGTGGGTTAATGTTTAGCATCATTCTGAACCGGAATACTCGTTACCTATTCAATATTGAATATTCAAGCCCAATTCTAGTGTTGTTTCAGTCCCGTCATTAAAAAAATATTCAAAACATATGTTACAGTGAAACAGTGAATGAATTATTGGCACCTAATACACCTAGCAACATTTTGCTTGTAATACCAATGGTTTCGTTTTTCCTATTTTTGGTATCCTATCATCAATAATTAATATTTTTATTCAGGCCTCGCGAATAATTCGCATCATAATTTTATCCTTACTCATTCAGATGGAATTAATACAATTATATGGTTTTTTAATCAACAAATTCTAATATGTATATTTTTTGTTTAGTGTGTACATTTTCAAATTTACCTTATGCCACTTTAAGGAAGGAATTTACGATCAAATTCAAGGTCCAGTGCCTCTTTGAGGTGAATTCTCTCGGTGTGCTAAAGATGATAGGTCTTTGGGTCAGTGAGTTCGTCTTTGTTGAGGCTATTATTATTATTTTGTTAAATTTATTATTCCATATCTAAAATTTAAGATTTCTTTAAATACCTTTGAGTAATAAAACTGAATTTCCTAAAATTCATTAGTAAATTAAAAACAATACATGTTGGTCGGTGTTATGTACCAGCTTTTTCAATTATTTGCAATTGGTATAGACCAGTTATCTTGATAAAATGGTATATATATTTCCGGTATGTATTTAGCCATTTTTTAATTGTCCTCCAATTTTTTTAAAGTTAATAACGACCTAAAACATAAAATTAATTTGGTTCGTTTGCATTCCCCCCCCCAAAAAAAAAATAAATAAATAAAAAAAATTCAGACTCTGAAAATCTTTTTTTTAATTGATCCCGGAAATATTTAGTATTTAAAAAATATTGTATTTATTACTTACAAAAGTATTCGCGTGTGCTCTCAAAGATGATTGCTCCCGTTGACTTTGGCTAAATTCAAATGTTTTCGTTCTGTTAGGAAGAGAATTTTTTTCTTATTGTGAAGTATACATTAGATAAATTTGAAGGCAATAAAAAGTCCCATGAATAAATTTAAAACATATTACAGTCCGATTTGTACCGTTTATATATTTTACGTATTTTAGATATTTATAAAATTGAAGTTGAACGGTTAGAGTAACCTACGTTTTTATGCTAGCATAATATACGTTTATATGCTGTTTTATTATGCCTCAAAAAGTTTGTAAGTGACGAAAGAAAACGATGTTAATTTTCCATTTCAACACTCCAAAAAGACATTAAGATCATCCAAATCTAAATTAGAATTCAATAAAATTGCTTTTGTAGGCTTGTATTATTTTATAAATTTGGCAAATTTTTCTTTCTTTAGTTGTTGGAAGTTACATAACTGTAATACAATCCTAAACTATATGTAATAAAAATCAATTAATTGTTTCAAACATTATTGTTATAACTCTCCGTCGACATGTTTGGTTGACTGGTCTACCTTAGACTACTCCTACCAAAGTGGCAGCGGACGCAAATCACGTTATTAATTACTGAAAGGCAGAGAGGAGGAAGGTGGTATACTTATTGTTGCGCACAATGAAACAATCAAAAGTCATTTCGCTATAATTGTTCTGATAACGAATCCGGGACAGGGCCGCATTTCATTATCTAACTCTTCTTTTCGATAGTCCTTGTATGCTAATATAAATTATATGTAATAATTGTACATAATGTAAAAAGTAGCTTACGTAATTCCATTGTTTATGCTTGTTTTGCTTGAGTGTAAATGAAGTTCGCTGCCTTTACAAGAATAAAATAATAGTTTAATCACCTCCGAAGCCAACTCCTAGAAAATTATATTTTTATATTCCTCCAAACCAACTATTTCCTGTTTTTTATGTTCCAAACTTAACTATTCTCTATAGAAATTGATTTACTCACCTCCGTTTAATTAATTTTAGAAGTAAGTCTGTGACTATATATCCTTTTTACATTCACTTATCTATATATAGAATATATAGGAAGGAAAAATATTACGACTGTGGAAATTTCAAATTCGAGTTTTCTATTAAGATAATGTTTTGAGATCCCTTGAGTCCAAAAATCCTGGCCTCGCAAAATGGTCTGTGTGTCTGGGAACAGCCTAGCTCAACTACAAAAAGTCGTGCGAAAATGAAATTACATATTTAAGATGCAAAGTATCAATAAAATTGACCGGAATCAATTTTTCACATTTTTTCTATTAACTCCAAAACGGTTATAATGATTTTGACTAAAATCTGTGAATGAATGAGCCATTGAGTGATATTTAATATTAGATAGGTTTTTTCCTTATTGAAATAGACTAACAGAGCTTAAATGCCCAATGTTCGCAAAATCTTCCTCTAAAGTACCTTTAATTTTTTTTATTCAATAACAATAAACAATTCTTTTTGTTAGGAATAATATAAAATGAATAAATAGAAAATATTAAAGAGTTTTATGAATAGCTAAAGGAGAAATAAGGAAAAATACATAAATCTGATTAGAACGGGAAATACCGAGACTACACGATCTTACCCGATCACTTGTCTGCTCTTATTCTCGATCATTTACTTTTACAGGAACAGAAAAATAAAAATTTTTTGTTAATAATTTTCATCCTCTCTGGTCTCAAGAATTTTTTTTTTCTAAAATTGCAAAAATAGCGATAGCTTCAACACGAGCTCACTGACATACACAAAACTAGGGGACGTAAGTAGCTTAGTAAGTGGGAGTTGTGTGATGAAAATGAAGTGAAAAATGGAAAAAATAGTTTATTATTCTAGTTCCTTTAAGAACAATTACAAAGGTAATTTTAATTTTACTGTAACATATATTAGCCAAAAAAACAGTGTGGCTACTTAATTTTAACTTATATAAAGAGAAGAAAAAATAAATAAATTGAATGACTAAATACATAAAAAGAAAAAAAAAAAGGTAGTAATTCTTGATTTGGTTTGATAATGTTTTTTTTGAATTGCGATTTTTTTCATAAATAAATTTGTCATTTTGGATCGAACTAATTTGAGTGGTCTTCACTGTTTGCTTGACCACTTTCCGAAAAAAATCAGAATTTCTTGTTGGTTGGGTTTAAATATTTTTATTGTATCCGGTTTGTAAATGGGAACTATTTGAATTCCTTTAGGACTAGAAAAATAAAACTATGTTGAACATATTCTACCCTAAAATTCAAAGTCCTTTTATCTAGATTACCCTTTTTCTACTAATATTTTTATATGTCATATTAAAAGAAAATGAACGAAGTTTTTCGTAGGCTGATTTCATATAGAAGTAATAATTTGTCTTCCTCAATTATGCTTAAAATGTATCAATGCAATTTGTATGGTGACTAACCCTTTCAAAATTATGTCGTTTTGAATTTTTTATTTTCAAATAATGTTCTGGCTTTAATATCTCTGTTGGACAATCAGCCAAAAATTTGAAAATTCGAAGTATAAAATGTTTGAGGTGTAGATAGTTTACCGTAGATTAATGATTGGAGAAGTTTGTCGGGGGGTGCGGTCAGCAAAGAACAACATAAATAAACAAAACAATATTTATTTAATTTATGCCGACGTTTCGACCTGAGTTTCAGGTCTTCGTCAAGGGTTATGGCGTAGAAAGTGGCCTAAAACTGAGTTTTTGTTCTTTGCTGACCGCACCCCCCGACAAACTTCTCCAATTATAAAAGGTTTCATGAACATCGGCTTCTTCTAAAACATTTCATAATGGCCGCCTTTTGCAAACCTGACTGAGTAAAAAATTAATTCTGAAATACCAAAACATCGGCTTATGGACCAATAATTTTTGATTTATTTTTTAATTAGCAAGAGACCCTTTTACATGCCTGCACCTAATTTAAAATTAGATAATATTTATAGATAATAATATTTAATATTTTTCTCATATACATATTACTTTAAGGCATTATTGGAAAAAAATCGTACAGAATTTGAATCATTCTAGCATTTAATGAGAACTATTCGCATTAAAAGTAAACTCGATGGCTCATATTTCAATACTGATACCTAGGCGGGAACAATAGACGATTTAGCAATTACACAAGGGGTTTTCTTCCTTTCAGCAAGAGGAGAAAGTTTGAAACACTCCTTGTCACCTTTGCCTTTCATTTTATCTAAAGCAGTATCTATTGAAGGAGGGACACAATGAGTGCTGTTCGCACCTTAGCGACCGGCTATAGATGATCTTGTATTTTATCGAAAATTTATCACATAAGTTAATATAAATTATATAAGTATTTATTTAGTCGAAATATCAAAAATAAAAATAATTGAGAAGAAAAAAAAATTATAAAAACCAGGAGATTATGTCAGCTATTTGCATTCAAGTAAACGATAAATGAACAAATGATGACTGTATTATGTCACATCAATCTGAGAAAATGAATTTGTTTATTTTTGATCGAAAAATTAATTTTTAAATTCTGAAGACTACCACAAAGTAGCTTTTAAAATATTCTTCAAAATAAAACTCTTACTTTCTAATAAAAAAACACTCTTATGCATTCGTGTATTCAATTATAATTTACATAAACATCAAATGAAAAAATTAATTACTATTAGTATATACATGTCTTGATGAAAATAAAAGTGCTAAAACCGATTACTAAAGCATCATCACGATAACCAAACAGAATTTGATAGCTACTTTTTTTTTTTACTAAACAGAGTTATTCAAGACATGTAGAAGATAATTAAATTTACAATTAACTTTTAACAATTAAAAGCATTATGAATACAATTTATTTTTCGTCATCGTTTTAAACTTCTAAATTAAAAACGGAATAACGAATATATTTTCATTTTTATTCAGGTAAATTTTTTTTTTCTGACTAGAGGATACTGAAATGTCATGAGTTCAGGAAACACTGCCCTATTGCATAATAATGTTCATTAAATTTTAACGAAGGTAGTTGTTAATAATACATGGAATATTGTTAATCACGTAGCATCTAAGTATATATAGTAACATTGCTGTACGAATGTTCATATAATTTTATATGAATTATAAATCATGTTCAAAATTAATAAGTCGGTTGACAATTCAAATTTTATTATAATCTGATTAAATAAATTCGTAAATAATTTTTTTTTTTATTTATTTTGATCACTTTTTTAAATATATTTATTTTATTTTTACATTATTACACTTTGGCAACCCTAAACATTTCTGTTGATTGAATATTATAATAAATAAATAACTTTCAGTATTATTATTATAATTTAGCATTAAAATGAAGTTATATCTCTTTTCCATTTTGTGTGAAGCCCGTTCAATGTAATTAAATTGTTAACAGCTAGACTTCATCTTCATACAGTTGTTTATTTTATTATTATGTTATCGTTAGTATTCAGATTGTTACTAAGCAGGTCTTTTCAACCTGGGAACTGCGGCGGCACTGGTTCGAATCCAGCCTGGTGAGTCTACTTTTTTCGTTTCTGTGTTGGTCCCACAAAATGAAAACTTGATCTCCCACCATTGTTAGAATAGGTTGATTACCTCTAGATTAACCTCCCCTCCCCAATATTTCAGAAATGAACAGCAAGGCAGTCATAAAAAATATTGTGTCATAAATAAAAGATTGTAGTACTAAAGATGCTTATTTGAGAAAAGTACAGTTATTTTATTAATTTGTTGTTTATTTGAGTGAAGAATAGGGAATGTAAAATCATTATTATTATTATTATCTGTAATTGTTTGGCGTGGCTCATTGATCAGTCACTGTGCTACTAACTCAAAAGATCTGGGTTCGAATCCAGCCGTGACAGATAATTATTTATTCTGTAGCCGTAAGTCAACTCTATGGGTTCGGGGCCATGCAGGGTCACTCAGCTCATAGAGTTGGTACCGTTAATTGAAGATAAATCTAGCGGTCGAGTGTGATTCTGACCAAATAACCTCCTTGCTCAACCGTTGGTCTAGTAACAATACATCCTTATAAAGTACTGCGCCTCTTGCTCTTGAAGACTTGTAGCTGTACAGATGTATTTATTACATAAATTATAATATTTACTTTCATCTGCAAATTAAATGTTTTGAAATTAATTATGTATTAACAAATTGTCTATAATTAATGTAATTGTTAATTCCAGAAATGGCTTTTGATATATTTATATTTTATATTATTTTATTAATCATGTGGCATCATTATTTGAAAATATGAAATATGCAATCTCGAGTATCAAAAGAGCTTTATATACCTTCATTGTCATTCAACCTTAATGTAAGAACGTAATAATCTCACTCCATGGTCACAACGCCTAAGCAATTATCTGAGTACCTATTATTTGTCCAAATTTTTTAATCTGAATCATGCTCAAGAAATCTTACCAACATAAAATCAACATTGAGTAACGATAATCTCATATATTTGGTGTATATGAATTGAAAGGGGGTTTAAAGGTAAAAACTTTATAAATGTAAAAATAGTTTGTATTGTTATTGGATAAAAAAAGAAATGGGATAAGATATACATAAATAAAAGGCAGGTATATAAACATCATGTAATATAAATAGGGCACACAAATTAAAGGTTAAACAACTACCCTGTGTTTTATATTGACGTTATAGTTAAGTTGCCGAACATTTTTCTCTTCAACTTATTATCATTTTCGTTTTTTTTAATAAAGTGATAAAAAATTTACTTATATCATATCCATCTTAATCTCGGGAAGAATCGATAAGAACCGTGACTCCCGCCTTAATTCGTCCCCGCGGCTTACAGAGCTAAGTGGGTTAGGGTTATAATAAATTAATAGATGTTTTTTCTTCCTCACTAGCTAAGCGTGGGAACCTTAGCAATTATGCAGAATGTTAAACGATTTTTCTTCGGGATAGACAATTTTCCCTTGGTTGGCCGTATCTGTATTTATTATTATGTATGTATAATATATATTATTGTAAATGCTATTTTGATGAAATTGTCAGTAACTGTTTGTGTTCGTACCTAGATGATTCTTTTCAGATTTTATCGAATTGTAATTAATTCGCTGACGCAAGCCTAAAAGTATTTTCCTTGACACGCCTATATTTTACATTTGAAACTTCTCGTACCATACATTTTATTCTGAAACGGTAAATCATTAAGCTGGAAATATATGTGATTCTATGTCCAAGAGAAATGTTGAGGAAGCAATTCTGATCAACGTACTTGACACACATTTTCATAAAGCGTTTAATTTAATGTTGATTCATTGTAAATTAATGAGCTCATGATGTAATTTTTTAAAATATTTAATTATGAGTATTTAAAGTTGATTATATTTTAATTATTTCTACCTTAATCCTTTAACATTCATATTTATAGTTGAAATAAAATTTTCTTTGTATCTTATTTTATATTTCATTAACACAGGTACGTCTGCTTAGCTTTCCATGGCTATTATTTAATAGTTTGATTTACTTTTAACAAATGACAATGGTGAAGAATGGTTATATTTTTACAAATAGTGATAAACATTAAATTATTAAAAATAAATAAAAATAATAATAGTTGTGTAATTGGAAAATGAAATAAAGGGAAAAAATACAAATAAAACAACTAGTATTTTAGAATTAATAAAATAAATAACTGACTTATATAATGAAAACATAATTTGCAAAATAAGTAGTAAATAATAATTATAATAATAAAAATAGATAAATATTGAGTTTATTAGAGAATTTCCTTTAATATCCTGGGCATTTGTTTTCGTTTCGTAGAGGATGCTACTCCCCATAGTTCACAACCGTCAATTTTTTTTTTTCGGTTGGCTGTGCAGTCTTTGCTGCATGCATCTCCTTCGCATCTTTGCCGATTCTGCCTATCCATCTGGTTTTTGGCCTCCCGTGTGTTATCTTGTGAACATACTGGCATTCGTTGTTGTGTAGCGGCATCCTGATGGTTGCTCCCGCCCATCTTTATCTCCTTGCCTTCATATCAATAGTATGAATAGGTATTGACTGACCAATCTCTGAAAGCGGTTCATTGTTAGTTCTTGTCCACGTGTTAAGGCTCTGTTCCCAGATCGCTGCTGTATGTATAAGAAGGATTTCCCGTCCAAACCTCTCGATTCTGGTTTCCAGGGTTCCAGTGACGGAGCTGTATAAGTATGCTGGCTTTACCTTGGCATTGTACATCCTTCGCTTCAATTATTTTAAAAATTTTACCGTGAATCAGTAATGGCCGTAATATTGAAGACGAAACTGGTTCTATCTAGTTTTAGCGTAGGTTTTTTATTGACGAGAGGATATAGAACTTTGAGTAGGTTTGGTTCGATATTGATACGGTGATTCCAGTTCAGACGACGTTCCAAGGCCTCGTACAGCCTCATAGGCAGGACTACCTTGCAATTTTTCTCTGTTAAAATCGGTTCCGCTGGGTCTATTGGACGTCTAAGAGTAAAGACTTTTAAAGTGCATTTTTGAATGCTGAGACCGATCTTCCACTTTGCAAATCATTGCTCAAAATCATTAAGGTGACCTGTTCTTCGTATCATTTTCAAAATCCTGTGGCTATGGTTCTCTATTTCTCTCTCTCTCTCTCTCTCTCTCTCTCTCTCTCTCTCTCTCTCTCTCTCTCTCTCTCTCACTCACTCTTGTTTGAATTTGATATTATTATGAAAGTTTGTTGTATTGTTTTGTAATATCCTCCGAGATACAAGAGAAGAGTTAGTGAATTTTATTGCATAAAATAATTACATCCTCGAAGATGTACAGTGTATTGAAGTTGTTATCGATATGGATATCTATGTATGTGGGTAGTAATTGTGTGTGTGTGTATATATATATATAAAGTTGGGCTGTATAAGTAATAGATGGAGACAGAGCGTAGAGTATAGAGTGGCATTGGCCCAGTTCACCGCTAACCTTCGCAGCCGACTTTCTCTCTCCCCACCTGTGCTTAATCTGACGTCACATCTACAGCTGTTTCCCGCCGTGCCTCTAACCATATTCGGTTCTCCCGCCGAAATCATTTCTTTAGGCTCATAATGAATCTTTTTAGTTTCTATTTTATAATGGGATTAATTATTTATAATTCTTGTGAGTCGAGAAAAAAATACATCTCATATAATGTTATCAATTTTTTACATCACCTGTTTCTGTCTTTATTCTTATAACATGTAGTAATCTATTTTTTTCCTATTGTGTGTAGAATATGATAAAAATATTGCTGATTCTACTGAATGAGTTTAAAGATAAAAAAAAACTATACAAAAACTAAAAGGCAGTTGGAGTAAAGTGTGGCTAACAATTTTTTTTTTTTTTTTAAAAAGAATGAGATTTTTTTTTACCATCCTTTGAAACCCTCTAGAATACGAATTATCATTATAAATAGTCACTTATAACTTCTTAGATATTCTTTAATTGTAGTTTATTTAATAAAACGTTACTATTTCTTACATTCTGATATTATAATCTAAATGAACCTCAATTTTTAAAAACTTCTTCCATGTAATGTGTAAATTAAGTCTTTTTAGTCCGGAAGTTTTAATAAGATCAAAAATATAATATGGAAAATTACTATTCAACCTTTATTTTTATTTTTATTTTATTTTTTTCATATAAGTGAAGTAGACCGTAGGGAGTAAGAGAATTTTAAATTCCAAAACCATTTCCACATTTTACAATGTAAAAAGGCTCTACGTCAGGCTGCCTAATTGCACCCATTGCGTAATCTCTTACAATTATTTTAGAAATATAATTAAATTCCTATATCTTGTTTTATTGCCGACTGTTCAGAACTTTGGGTATATAATTATTTATTATATGGAAGGATTATAATGTACGAAAAAATTAATCGCAGATGTCTTATGTTATCATATTTTCAATAATGAAACTTAGTAATAGATGAATGAATAAAAATATGACCTTTTGACGTTAAAGATACGTACAATCTAAAATGAAATAATTTAAAAAATACTACTAGATCAATTTTTTTGAGAGTTGGCACTAAAATCAAAAGTAATTCTGATGATCCTCGGAATTCTTCGTTTTACAGGCGCGTATCTCGGTCATTAATGAGGACATAGGAAAAATATAAATCGTTTTAGAGTTAAGGAAAATTAAATATTATCTATTGAATGGGTCTAGCGATTTAACTGCTTCTTCTATATTTGTTTTGTATCGTTGCGCTTTGTACCCAGTTGCATGTGTACTAAATAACTCTGTTTTCAAACAAATTAGGAAGAAAAGAAAACTTTTTTTACATCTCGTTCAAAAACATGTACATTTCATTCACTTAAAAATGAAATAAGTCAAAGTAAAAATAAAAAAAAATAAATCAGCTGAATATTAGCTCAGATGCAGCGTAATGAGCTTCCAATTCGTGTTTTCAAAAGTATTTTGTTAACGAGGTTCTAATAGGCACTCGTTAACTTTTTATTACATTTTAGAATATTACAAAAACTAAACATCTCCTAGGATATTTTGGAATCTTTTTTGAATCATAGCCAAATTCTCTCATAAGCTAAAGCAAAAATAAAAATTATAAATAAATAAAATAAACAATAGTTTTAATTGGATCCAAATCAGTAAAGATATCGTAGAAATGAGTTGCTTGGCTTCGTATGGGATAGCTTTGCTCGTTAAAAATTTAGTGTGGCTCACCAGTGAAAGGCGCGAAAGAGCTGGGAGGGAAAGAGAAGTATGCTTCGGATTAGTTGGTGTTAAGTTGAAAAATAATACTGTTTTCTGGTATTTTTATTTCTCTTCTTGTTATTCTCTATGAAATATCTCCCAAAATTGTATTGGTCGATTGCTTCTCTTAAGCGTTTCCAACTGTAATTTCGAATTATAAACTGTTATCATAAAGTTTTTCAAATTCTATCTGCGACCAAGAAGCAAAATATCAGTTTCAATTGTTAATATTAATCTTTCTTTAACGAAATTTTCGAAAATGTGACTGTGGAAAACTTTGCTCCTTTACAAACCTTTCCTGTTTTTGTTTATCATACGACGGTTTTCAATTCTCAAAATCAACAACATTAATACAATATTAATTTCAAATCAATTTTAAAAAATATATTTATAATTTCGACTTATTTTGGTCTAGATTGATATTGAATGAAAATTTCTAATAATGAATAAAAAATATATCAACATTGTGTTTTATTATAACCTTTAAAACAATATTTTCGCGTGTGTGGATACACCAGATAGTTTAGAATAGTCACGTGTCATCCTCAGAACTCGATGTTACCATACCAATTTTAATTTTTTTAAGGCTAAACATTTTTTTTTATTGTTTGTTATTTACTAATATAACAAATAATTAAACATTGCACAATAATTTGGGCTGATTATCGTAGTTGGCTTTATTCGATAGAAGCATCCACGTGCTTATTATAATTTTGCCTTTCCAACAGGCCCCTCTAGCTGGGCCACCTACGCCTTTAGAAACCATTTGGTAGTACCTACTCCCCTCACTGCTCAAATCTTTCAGCTGTCAAATGGTGCCATAAATTTTAGTGACTTTGTGAGTTCAGTCTTTCTCTCGTGAGCTGTCGTAGTGGAAACTGTCATTTTCAGTCAAGTCGTAAATCCTGTGAAAATTTATGCTATAATTCGTTAACAAAAATTTGACTCTGCTCTGAATTGATTATTGTATTACTAACAAGTGTGAACAATACCACAAAATATTTACATGCTCCTTCATTTATTTATATATTTGTTTAAACTTACTCTCTGCCAACATTCCACTACTTACGAAAGTTTAGGAATAAATTGCTATTTTTTAATAACGACGTTGTATCTGCAATACGAATCTGTAAATAATTTTAAAAATTAGTTTCCATCACACAACGCGAAAACACATTTCTGACAGTTCTAAAATTCTTAGTCAAACCAAAAAATTAAATTTTGTTTTCAAATATTGCTCCAAAACTGAGGTATAGTGCTGTATACGAATCCAAACTTGCCAAGAGAAACGCATTTCTGCCTTCCTAAAACGGTTATTAAGAAGTTGATTAGTTCGATAAAGTAACGAATTAAAAATTATGGGTCTTTTTATAGGTCCCTATCCTAAACGGTGGATTATTATAAAAAAATTAAATTGGAGGAAGATAGTCCGGGTGGCGGTCAATAAAAGTTTCCACAGTACAGTATGCCCGATTTATTGACCGCCACCTTTCTTCCTCCAAACTCCTTCACACGGTCAACTATCTTCTTCCAATATGAATAAATAAATTAAAGAACATTAAAATATCCGTTGAATGAGTACCATAATAGGGGTATTCATGATGTGTTAAATGTAAAAGGTTTAACATGCTAAATAGTATAGGATTGTGAGCAGTTCAAGTCCACGTTATATGTTAAATGCAGGGGAGCTCCTAGCGGATTTTCTTGGCAACTTATTTTGTAACCTTTAAGACATGATAAAATCTCCAAAAGTATCGTCACATCACCTTTCTCGACCTCACTTGTTTCTTTTTTGCTCTCCTATATATTTTTTCCATTACTTTATCCATATAGGGTTTAAAAAGTCCAAAACACATGCCTTACGTCGTTCTCCATTTACCAAACTATTAACAGACTCAAAAATGTTAAATGTTATATTCGTTTAACATGCTAAAAGAAGGAAATGGTATGGCCGTAACTCTGGTCTGGTTGTATTTGGACTTTGCAGACTAACTATTGGAGCCCAAGGAACAACCTCAGTACTAGTTTACGACCATATTGCTTGGCCGAGTTATTTCGTTATGATACTAATTTGTCGCATAATATAATGTTCTTTGATTTGTTTTATTATATTTTCATTAAGGCTCACCATTTAGGATTTATAGGCGAAAAAATACCTAATTCGTTACTTCATTAAATAAATTAGCTAATTAATAACAGTTTTAGAACCGCCATAAATACATTTTCGTGTTAAGCGTGACAGAAACTAATTTTTAAAATTAATTTCAGATGTATGTTCTATGGGCTGGATTTTATGCCTACTACTGTACCTCAACGTATGTATTGAGAATAGGTTTATAATTTTATTTATTTATTTTTAAAAAAAACTAAAGGAACAGATATACATTTTTTTAATTCTATTATTTCCATTTAAGCTTTTATACGGTAGCTCATTTATTCGGTGTTATACTAAAACGATAGCCTGGTCGTGGAATTATATTTATAGGGACCTAGCTTGTAGTGGTCCTACGGGGGTAATGTTCTTTCCGTGTCGGCCGGGAACATCCCTTGAATATTCAACCTAATGCTTGTTGCCCACTGCCTTCCGTATCTCTTCCCTAAATTTTGTCCGTTAAATTAATCTCACAGTTTCAATTTTTTTTTTTTTCAAAATTATTAATATGTATAAAATATTTATTTTTCTTTATTTTTGCTGACAGCTATCTTTTAATCTATTCATGCTAGGTTACACTAAAAAGAAAAAATTATTACTATTAAAATGAATATGATTCTGAATTATGAATGTTATTTTTATTTCACTGAGTGAAATATAATTTTTGAAATAAATTGAATAATTTTTAGATATAGAATTTTGATTAGTTGAAAAAAATCTTTATAAATGAGAACTGGATATAGTAATAATGATATTCTTTAGTTATTCTAAAACCCCTTTTAGAACAATATAACAGTCATCGAATAAGGGCTTTAGTGATAGGGTAAAATACAAAAATTAAAAAGTATTTCTAATAATAAATTGTAAAAAAAAAAAAAAAAAAATTAGACAAATAATATTCTAGTTGTTTTCCAAATTGAATTTTGAATTTATTTAGAGTGTTACCAATTAGGGTAGTTTCTCAACACGCCTTTATCACTCCATTATAAACTTACAGCAAATTTACTAAATGTATTATTATGTACAGTTTGAAATATCAATAAAGATATTAACAAAATAATTTACTTATATCATTCTGACTTTGAGTTTCTCAAACCTTCTGCCAAAGCCAATCAAATTTTAATTTTGCTTGAAGGATTTTTTTGCAATAAGGTAGAAAAGGGACTTTCAAAATAAACAAAACTTCTTGTAGGCTGATCAGTTGAATTTTAAATAAAACTACACATCATGTCCACTTTATTAAAATTAATAGTAGTTTTAACTTACTAAGACAAAAACCCTGTAAGTTGCATGTAACAGTAAAAAAATGTTAAGTTATGCTATTTATTCTGTTTACTTTTAAAAAATCTATGTTTGGATGATTTGTGAATTACTTTTCTTGAGATTTTTGAAAGTATTTTTTCAAAAAGCATTGGCAGGCCGCCAGTTGGAGACCCTTCTCTAAAAGCTTAACCCTTGACTCGCAACTGGCCTCAAGTTTATATAAATTAGCATTCCAATAGTTTAATATAATTAAAAAGTTTTATTATATTTTTAAATTATTCGTTTTCTTCATTTAATGTAATTATTTTATTTCATTCAAGATTATTTGATCCATCTTATCAAGTGCTCCATAATCCTTTGCTTCTATTAATGAGTTCTCTTTATTAGTTACATCTAAAAGTTTGAAAATTTAAATTAAAATTATTTCTCATGCAAAAGCAGGTAACTTTCCTCAGAATTAATCTTTATCTTAACCTCTAGGAAAAGTAAATACAGTTCTAAACCTGGAAGGTGATACTATATTAAATTTTCTCTTTATTACTGAAGAGCTGTTTAATTAGATATTTCCTTACAAATAAAATTGTACGGTAGGATCCCTGTTATCCTTGACCCTATCAATTGGGGTTGCGAGGGGCCAATATTTTTTTTTCACCATTTATTTTTAAAAAATGAATATTATTTTGGATACAAAAAATTAAACTCAATCAGGCATTGGAGGTAACGGAACTTCTACTAAACTATTTTGAACAGGAGTACGATATGTATAAAATAAATACTATTCTGCGTTATTGCAGAATTATCTTGCTACTGGCAATGAGAACTGAAATTAGAATAGAAATGTTTCATAAAGAATAAACTAAAATTACATTAAATTTAAGATTTTTTTTCTAAATGAAAATTCAATACTTATGAAAAAAACATCCCCACATTCATTCTTTTGTATTTTTATATATTATAGTTTATTAATAAAAATGATTTTCTGCACAGTTTGTCACTATCAATAAAATGTTGTAATTCCATTATCCGTAAACCGCCGCATCCAGCATTACCCAGGTTAACAGGGGTTGTACTGTACCTCTAGGTTGATAGTTACATAAATAAACATATAAAGATGCATAATAATGTGAAATTTATATAGGAAACGTGATTTTAAGTTAACAATGTCTACAGTAGATAATGTATATGGACCATCTACATCTGAAAGCAGGAAAATTTTGAAAGGATAACAAAAACAATTTGACAAAAAAACCACCGTATGCCAATGTTAAGACCAACCGAAAATCAAAACATTTATGTTGCAGGAAGATAGGGCGGTCAGTAAAGGTATCAAAATAGTTAAATAAAACTATTGTTAACCACAACTACTTGACAGGGCTTCGTCAGTGCTAAATAATAAACAAGGTACAAACACTATAAGAATTGACAAAACATTAAAATAAATATACAGAGAAAATACGAAAATAAAATAAATATATTTTTTTTTTTTATTTAAAAACAAATTTGATCCTTTTTTCTCAACTTTATTCTTTAAAAAAAAAGGATCAAATTTGAGAAAAAAGGATCAAAGTTGAGAAAAAAAAGGATCAAATTTGTTTTTAAATAAACTAAACCACTCTCAAACAAGAATATATTAATAAAAATTAATCTAATATTTTTTTTTTGTTTATAAAATATATAAAAGAAATATAATAATGTCCGTTTCAATCTCTATGCTCTGACGAAGTCTTGCTAAGTGGGGCGAAACGTTGGTTAACAATAAATAGTTTTATTTTACGATTTTGATACCTTTATTGATCCTATCTTCCTACGATCTACTTTATAGGGTCAACTATCTTCTTCCAATACAAAACATTTATGTTTACTGAAACACCCTGTATGTCATTAATAAAGTAAGATTTGATATTTTATTTTATTTACTTTATACTAATTTTTTTTTTTGTTTTTATGTTGTTCACAGTAACAAGTGCCTTAATGAAAAGCGAAGACGGGAGCAGGAGAACATCTACATCGAGGAGCTTGCTGAGCTTATCTCCGCCTCCTTCACAGACATGAGCAGCCTCTCTGTCAAACCGGACAAGTGTGCCATCCTACAGGAGACAGTTCTTCAAGTAGGTTTCCTTCAAAACAGTATCTATCTATTCTACAGCCACGGTTCAATCATAGAAACGCGAGTCTCCTGGGCCCTGTTTCATAATGAAAGCTAATAGTATTGATTCAAAATACAAGTGTAGAAACAACGTGCTAATTACTCTAATACTAACTTTTTTTCATAATAGGGAGGAACATTGGTGATATTACAGGAGTTTAAAAGTACTAAAGTACAAGTTACTGTTGTACAAGCCATTGTAATTGTATTAAGTTAAATCGACAAGACTAATAGTATTATTTTGTACTTTATTATGATACAGGGCCCAGTTGTTAATTACTCACTAACAGTCCAAGAGTCCGGAGAAAAAAAGAAGTTATTTTAACCAAATTTTTTATTAATTTAATGAAAACTACATGTAGTTACAAGTAAAAATGACTATGAACTATAGTTGGAGGAATAAAAAATGTTTGCTGTTTCAAAAAAGTCACACATCTTTAAAACTTCCTACAGTACTAAAAAACGTATTAGAAAATAGAACATTGTTTAAAGTAGAGTAATTATGCTCAAATATGAACTCTAATAGAACTGTTTCCGTTAAATTCATTTTTTTCAAAAAGTATTTTTTTCCAAATAACGATAAATCTTTATTTTTCATATATTTTTATATGTCGTTTCAATCTTTAAAAAAAAAAAATAGAAAAATTGTCTATATATCTATAGACTATCTATATATGTTATAGTTGTATACTTTTAGTATTAGAGAGAAATGCTTTATTTGGCAGTGCTGGCCAAATACATTGGGTTGCTATAACACAGCGTACATGAATGGACATATATACTCATATGTTAACATTTTCCTTTTTCAAACAATTATCACTTACAAACCAAGTATAATATAGAAAAGGAACATGATCAAGGTGCAGTCAAATAGTGATTAAATTATTTGAGTTTTCATTTGACCACAAACGGTCCATCTTCCTTTTATATTATAGCATACGGTGAATTTTCGATATTCCAATAAGGATTATATATTTCTAACATTTTGTTTTCTTTCTTGACAATTTTATTTTATTTTTTCTTATATATGTATTTGTTTTCCTCTCCCTTCTTCTTCGTCTCGCACAAAGCCATGTTACAATTTACTTATAAATATAACATGCTGTAAGCTGTTCCCTATTCCAGTCCCTTATACCTCTCCTCTCCAGTGATTCATAACAAACGTTTGATCCATTACACCAATTAAATGCAATTAAAAGAAATTATTAACAATTATCTTTGTAGAAATAAAATAGTCACAGCAGTAGAAGATTATATATATAAATAAGTTTTAAAAAAATACGTAGCTTATTTTCAAAACATATAAATGAGTTTAAAGAAGTGAATAAGTAATTTAAAACACGAATAAATAGGTTAAAAAACTTAACAAAAAATCTGAACCAGCCCATAAAATAAAGTATACTTTATTTTATGTATGTTATACATATATTCAATAAAACGGTTTTCCTGAAGCATATTCGTTCAGAGGACTTGAAAAAAGGTAATTTCAAGTTTCAAACAAACGAAAATTTCAGATTATTTCATAAGAATATAGTTAAAAAATAAATTTCAGAACAATGACTAATTTTAGTAAAAATATTTTCATGTAAATTCATTTATAATTTCTGTTTTTAAATTGATTTGTTATCGTTTAATAATCTTTTTATTTATTTATTTATTTAATGTAATTTACAACTGTACAAAATAATACAATAAGTAAATATGTTGTACGTTTCATATACACTTGAAAATCTTGGGTGTACCCATTGAAATGAAATGAAATGAAATGAAATGAAA
>NW_027105827.1:682375-691384 GCF_000696795.3 Halyomorpha halys
ATGTGTTTGGAAAATATATCAAAGAAACTAAAATAAATTTACTAAAGCAGAAAAAATAGATCATATTCACTAATAAATTAATAGTTTCTATAAAAAAGAAAGTTTTCCTTAAGTTGAGAAATAAAAAAGAAAATGGGGGGTTATAATGACAATATAAAAATAAAAATAGGCTAAGCAATAAGAATAAAATATAACAAATTAAACAAATTAAATGAGGTTTAAATCTAATGTAACCAGGGGGGTGGCGTCAGTGAAAGGCTTCCAGATCCTCGGCTGTATTAATGATGACAACAGGTTGGCCATCTTCTCGGCGGCATCTGACTCTCCCTCGAGCGAACCACACGTACCTCAATCTACCAGCTGCCTTCACCTGCCTCGCCAGCCAGTACAGGTGTCTATTGGCGGGGGTCATCTCTTCGCCTATATAGATCCTTTCGTCGCTGTCCCAGCCGAGATGCCTCGGCCCCAATACCCATTGGTGGTACTTCAAACATTAATTTAAATTTGAAGGTCCCGTGGCTTCTTTTCAGACGCCTCGGAGGATTATCAGGGATTGTTAAGGATGAGAGATTAAGAATTAATGGGTTAGGATGGTTAAGGAGTTTGGAATGAAAAGAGGCATATCTGTTTTGGGCCAAATCTGCAACGGATGGGATTTTAAGGTCTTTGTGAATGAGTTTATTTGTAACGTAATAAGGAGCATCAAGGATTTTGGATTGTAAGGATTGGACGCGGGAGGAATTTGATGGTTTGGTGGAGCCCCGTTCGATAATCTAAATTACTTTGAATCATTTTTGTTATAATCAGTTCGTATCAGCTAGAGTCGATTGTACTTAGTTGCTCTAAAGATTTATTTTAGCTAAAATGTATGCCAGGATATGTGAATTATCTTAGAAATATATCTAAAACTGTTTATACATAGTTCCTTTATAATTATAATTATACACCATGTATGGTATACAACAAAGTGTGAGCCATGTCCTTGGCGAGGGCGGGAGGGTTCACCCCTCAGTCTGTTTATTTTGGGCCTAGTCTACAACATGATTCTGAGGGTTTTGTAGATAATAATGGTGCATGGTAATAATAATATGCATAGTATTATATCGTATTGTTTGGAGTACTACTTGTATTGTAGTAATTGCCAACTTAAATTTAATTGATAAGTAAAAAATCTAGTATTGATAAAAACTTTGGTGTAAATAAGACAATTGAGTTTATATATAATCTTATCTCTTCTTCCATTAGAGGGCAATTGTTTGTTTTTGTTAGATCTAGGAATGTCATTATTTTTTGTTATTAATTTTACTTTTCTCTTTTATTAAGAAGCGTTGTTTTAACTTTTTTTTTAATTATAACGTTTTACATAGTTAGAGGTGTCTTTTGTACGAGACTGTACCCTCTCATAATAAATGTAAAAAAAAAAAATGTAATTGTATATCAACCATCTAAGAGCGAGTCACCAGGCCGATATTGTTTGTTTGGGTGTTTAGTGGCGCCAAACTTCATTGGTCATCAACGCCATTTATATTTTATTTAATTTTGCTAATATTCGTTAAATTTTATTTATTTATAATTTTTTTTTATTTTTTTTTTTTTTTTTTTTTTTTTTTCTTCCGATCAAGTTATATTTTTGTCAGTAAATTTTGTGATTTTAAAAACTGGAACACCAATTCTATTGCCTTATCATCGTCTCCAATGGTTTTTGAGATATCTTGGCTTAGTCCCAAGCTATTGAGGTGTGGTGTAAAATATGGGCATCGTTGGAAAACATGGCTTATTGTTAAATTGTTATTGCAATACTGGCAGTTCGGAAGTGTTTCTTTTGATATAAGATAGGAGTGGGTGAGCCTCGTGTGACCTATTCTCAGCCTAGTCAGTACAACTTCCTCTCTACGGCATTTGCGACTGGAGGTCCCCAGGGCTTGACATCCTTTTTAATAATTTTTAATTGTTTGCTCATTGGGCTTTCGTTCCACATAGATTGCCATTGATCTTTGACTTCCTTTACTAGAGGCCTGCATATCTCTGACGGAGTTAAAATTGCTTTACCCCGCCCCGGAAGCGCGAGGCCGATATTGTATTAAATGCATAAATAAAATGTTATCTCTTCTTGGAAGCCGGTTTTATTGTTTATTGCTTAAATAATGTAAATTGTATCCATTTTAGTCTCAAACACTCTTTATTAATATTTTAGATACCAATCGTTTAAAGGAAGGTTAAACAACAAGTGTGTGATAATAATGTGAGACAGTTTGAAATTAAATGTAATAATGACAAAATAGGTTCAATTGATTGAAATTATTAGGCCTCGGCAGAATAGCCTGCAAAAAGTTTTAATAGTTGGATCTGAGGTATAAAGTTTAGTTTGGCCGAAACGTTAGACATTTAAAGAGTGTTTAAAACTGAAATGGATATAATTTATTTTATTTAAACAATAAAACCATTAAGGTTTAACTTTGGTTGGTTGGATTTTAGTCTACTGTTATGGTCTGTAAAACTATCGTTTATCGATATAAACACCTTTTTCAAGCCACATTTGGTCCTATACCAACGAAGTTGTAACAATTACAATTCTTAGAGCGAATGACGTAACCCACTTGTCGATGGCTGATAAACTTACCACTACATAACTATTACCCAACTTATCGGATCTCTTCCCTGAGATTTGCCTTTTTCCTAAACATTTTTTGAATATTGCCCTCTATATGTTGCGTTTATGAGAAATGTTTAGTATAATAAAGCCTCTTTGAATAATTTGTTAAGTAATTTTCGAAGTATATTTATGATATTTTCTGATCCCCCCTTTGATTAGTACTAATTTCGCATTAGTAATACATTCTTCTTTACAATGTTTCGGACCATCTTCTTACATCCTCAGGAATTTTCTCTAAAAATTGTTACGTAGTGATATCCATTATTTATTAATTATTTTCAGATATAACATATAGTTTATTACATTTAAAGTTATTAATTTTATTGAAAAAGAACTGAAATTGGTTTTTTATCATTGATGAATTTCAATAACATTTACTATTATAGTTACTTTTTCCATTCTTGTATTTTTTCGTTCATTATTTTTTACGTTCATGTTTTGGACATTTTGTTTAGTGGTCACTTTTTTTAACCCATTCTTATATTATAATAATATTTCTCTTTGAAATATTGTGACATTTTCTTTTATAATTAAAATATATTTCTTATTGCCTATTATATATTTATACATAATTTTATATTTCATAGTTAATTACCTTCCTACTGCTGGATTGCCTATCATGTACAAAAAGTTCCTATTTTTGTTTATCTTCTTCATAAATATCGTTGATTAACCTTTTAAAAACTATTTCACTTATTATGTCTGTTTAATGGGAACCAATTATTTCCATGTTTTTTTTTATAATTTACCATTTATTTATCATTTTTCTTATTCTATTATATTCTACTTTATTAGTTAATGACTTGGAGGGTTATTTACTGGGTACCACTCCTAACCATAGTGATGGGTCAAGTTTTCATTACATTGAATAGAAGTCGACCTCCCAGGCCGCTGAAGTTACGAGGAAGTCAATTTGGAGCTCTAACTTCTTCAGCCATAAACGGCCCTGCTTTATTTATTATTTCAAATTCAAAACTATGAATCTTTACTATTGCATGTTTGGGTAACGCTGATGTGTAAACTGTTTTTGGGTTTCTTGCATTCATTTATTATTCTGTTTCCTTAGTGTTTCGACTTTTCTCCAACTACAACAAATAATATTTAACGATAATTATGACGACAAAAATTATAGTCTCCCAATAATTTTAATCCCATTTTTCAATTTAACAGAGATTTATCCTATTCCCTAGACATTTTTTGAAAACTGACCTCAATATATAGCGTTCTTAATCAATTTCAAGTACAATATAACCACTTTGAGTACAAATATTCGGGTTTTCAAGGTATTGAAAATACCCCCCCCCCCTCCTTACTCCCTCTTCTTTCCTCGTAACCGTATTGAGGGAGAAATGCAGTAAGATAAACAATAGCTGGATCTAGTATTATATTGAGGGGTTACATAAGATCCGATAACCGCTAGAATCGTAAAACTCTCTATTCAGCTGGGAGTTTCCTTTTTGCTGGTTCATGAGGCGATGGCCGGTAGCAGCACTGGCAACAAAGGAGCCCTCCCTAATGGCTCCAATCGTTTAGTTTTCATTACTCTTTATTGTCTTGTAATTGCCTACGGCCATCTTTCCTCTATAAAACTTTATCAATTTTTGCTAAACACTTTATGGTTACATTGAATATTTATGTAATCTGAGAATACAAATATAAAGATTGCCTGGTGAACTACACTGCCCCTTGTATTAGATTTGCTAATACTTTAAGGACTTTGATTTAATCTTAATTATTGGTATTTTTTATAAAATATTCGATCAGGAACGTAAATGCCACGGACCTGAAACTGTTTGAGACAGGGATTTGTTTTAATTTCAATGATACCGACGTCCCTCCATTTTAACACATTTGTAAAGATTCAACTGTTTAGTCCTCCCCCTCCCCCAGAGGACATCCGGTCGCAGAGGATTACAGTGTTGCTCAGAACAACACAACAAAACAGTAACAGTCTTGCATTACGGCGTGCGTTAACGTGTTGTGTGTTTTGCTAATTTATTTGTTTAATTTTAAATATTTCGCCCTAATAAATTGATAAACATGAGTCAGAAACGGAAAAACTGCAGTTTTGTTACGAACAAAAAGAAATTAAGGACTCCATAAACTTCATACGATCCAGACAAAGAGGGAAATAATTAAACGTTCTGAAACCATGATTCTTGTTCAGGCCTCTTGTACAGGAAGTCAAAGATAAATGGCAATCTATGTGGAACGAAAGCCCAATGAGCAAATTAAAAATTATTAAAAAGGATGTCAAGCCCTGGAGGACCTCCAGTCGCAAATGCCGTAGAGAGGAAGTTGTACTGACTAGGCTGAGAATAGGTCACACGAGGCTCACCCACTCCTATCTTATATCAAAAGAAACGCCTCTGAACTGCCAGTATTGCAATAACAATTTAACAATAAGCCATGTTATCCAACGATGCCCATATTTTACACCACATCTCAATAGCTTGGGACTAAGCCAAGATATCTCAAAAACCATTGGAGACGATGATAAGGCAATAGAATTGGTGTTTCGGTTTTTGAAATCACAAAATTTACTGACAAAAATATAACTTGATCGGAAATAAAAAAAAAATAATAATAAATAAAAATAAATAAAATAATCAAATCAAAAATAAATAAAATTTAACGAATATTAGCAAAATTAAATAAAATATAAATGGCGTTGATGACCAATGAAGTTTGGCGCCACTAAACAACCAAACAAACCATGATTCTTCTTCAATCGGACGTTTGTACGGTGTAAACAAATCTAAGATATGTTCAATTTTGAAAAACAAGAGTAAAATTAAGGAATACGTTCAAAATTGTGAAAATTATTTTCAAAGATTGTTTCCAAAATACATAGTGATGGATGGATTGGAAAGATCTTTGTCATCGTGAACTTATGATCAAGATTAAAATAATGTCCTTCCAATTTTTTCAATTATTCAAGCTAAGGTTCTTAGTTTTCATGAAGATTGGAAGACTAGATTTAATGAATTTTCTAACACGGTTTTCAAGCATGTAATGGCTGGTTTGAAAAATTTTAAATGAGATATTCTTTACATAATATTATATAATTGGCCGATCCAGATAATGATGCAAAAGAATTTATTTCCTTATTATCCAAAATTGTTGAAGATCGAGAATATTCTCCTAGTGAAATATTCAATGTAGATAAGACGGGTTTGTTTTGAAAAAAATCCTAATCATACATTTTTTCGAAGGGAGGATCATTTGCTCCTGGACATGGAAATTAGCCTTTCAAAAACCGATGGACATTATTTCTTGCTGGAAACTTAGCTGGTGATTTAAAATTGAAACCATTGTTAGTTTACCAAGCAGAAAAAACCCAGAGTATTGAAATGGAAAAATAAAGAATTTCTTCCGGTCATTTGGAAATCAAATAAAAATGCCTGGATTACTGCATTAATGTTTAAAGATTGGTTCATTTATTTAGTGTCGACCGATAAACTATAATGTAAAAATAATAATTTACAATTTAAATCATTATTAATCATAGACGATGCCAACGAACTAATGGGTCGTATTCAACTAACTGCTGATAAATTTAAATAATAAAGAAAGTACCCGAAAGCACTTAACACGCCCTCTTCAACTTCATTATCTATAAATATTGATTGATAAATACTTAAAAACAGTTTTTGGTGCATATTTTTTTACATCAAGTTTATAAAAATATTAATTTTATAGTTTTGTTATTTCTAATATGGCGTTCTAAGACAAATGTATGGAAGTAATTAAAGTTTGGAATGGAAAGGACCCGTCGGTGTGTATTAGGCATGTAAGAACAAGCGGCAGCCTATTCAGTTTTATCTTAAGCTAACATCTTTCTCCGTTTTGGCAATTAGCTTATATCTCTAGTGGCGACCCATCTTTGGAATGTTCCTCAGGGCTGTAGGATCGAAGAGCAGACGGTTCCCCAGACTTCAGGTACCTGCTTTTGGGGCTAGTTGCCGTTAAGAGTGACAGGCTCACCAATAATTTATGATGTATTGGGCGTGGGTTGCAGTTCAAACTGTCTTCCACGACATTCTACAAGATACTTTTTGGCTCAAATATTGTCCCACAGTAGAAAATGTGTTACTAAATTGCCCAAATACTTCCACTTTTAGCTATTATGCAGGGGTGTACTCAAGATCAAAACTGGGGAGGGGGAGTCGTGGTCGTTCATCTTGTAGCAATACGGCCCGGAAAAGAAGAATGAAACCAAAATTTTAAGAAAATTATATATAATCATAGCAGTGCTTTATTAGTTATAACATTTATTTGCTTGAAAAAAAATTTAATTTTTATTAAATTATTATTTTTTCTCATCTAGGGGGGGGGAGCTGCCCCTCCTACTCATTGCTAAGTACGTACGCCTATTCTATTATGTTGGATAAAACCTTCAATGACGTGATTGTCGTAATTGGATAAGTCAATAATCGATGATGTACACTTAATACTACATTATAATCTAATTGTATAATATTATTTGGTATTATATGAATATATAATTTACCATCATTGATTTATATAATTAAAACTTTGTTACTACGCATTAATATCCTCTTCATATTGATTGATTTGAGACAAAAACAAATTTACTAATCGCAGCTGTTAGTAATATGTAATAATTCTATAATTAAATCTGAACTAGATGATCCCAAAGGTACTATATATATAGTTGACCGTAAAGATTTAAATATAAGAATATGGTCAGGGTTGCGGTCAAAAAAGAAGAACAAATATTTTAAAACTATTTTAATGCCCGACGTTTCGCCCCACTTTGCAGGGCTTCATCAGAGCTGTTCAAAGCGAACGGTTGAAAAGCTTTTTCAGCCCTGATGTGGGGCGGAACGTCGGACTTTAAAATAGTTTTAAACTGTTTGTTCTTCTTTTTTGACCGCAACCCTGGCCATCTTCTCATGTTTGAAATATTTATATGTTCCAATTACTTATTGTAATATTTTTATAGACCACTTGCTTCTTGACTCTTCTTTATTTTTATATTTGTTATAACAACATTACAATGCTAACAATGATATAGATGACAGACACAACATATTTTTGTGAAATAAAAACAACATAAATTCGTGTCATTTGTCAAGCATTATTTTTCCTAATATTTTTTACTTTTGGAATATATAGTAAGCGAAAGTAGTTCGTCATTGCAAAATTTCGAATGTGATAGCATCTTTTTCACTAAAATCGACCCACCGGAAGTAGCACTTTATGGAATCGGATTATCATATTTTTTCGATAATCCTTTTTTATGATTTCTAGTATTTCATACATCCTGTAGTTTACTGGAATGCTTAATTTTTAAATTTGGAACCTATCTTAAACCGCGAAAATTGATGTTAAATATTATTGAAAGACTTTATTGTACTCAAAATTAACTTATGAACGCTATTTAGAGAGATCAGTTTTCCAAAAATGTTTTGGAAAAGGGCGAATTTTAAGAAATTATCTGCATAACTTAGGTAATTCGGGAAATCCGGTCCTAATTATTATAAAATTTTATAATTTCCTGCCCAGTTTTGGAAACATTCCTGCTATTAGTTAGTGCTAAGGTTAACTGTCGTATATTTTAGATTTAGCTTTTGAAGTGGTCTATTGAAGGATGTCAAGAAAGTTTCGATTGTTTTCGAACTATATCGAATGTTTTCGTTCTGATCTGGCGAAAAGTCAAATGTTCTTAATCGACTATCATAATGAAATGATCATAGGAGAGAATGCCTTATGAATAGTTAAAGAAAGGTAGTCATCGTTAATTTGGATGGTTTAATATTCGGTTCTAATTTTAAAACCTTTTTGATTATTAGCCTATAGGTTAGTTAGGCCTATTGGCCATGTCTCTTGGACACAACTTCTTGTGCGATCTCGAGGCAGTTGAGGTTCATAACATTGCCTGGGCTTGCCCTTGCCATTGGTAAGGAGGCACCCCGTCCTAAGCTCCTAAGTTGTCAGCTCATTGGTAGCCATACCTCCTTCCGCAGGGTCATACTGTTTCACCAATAGGATACTACTTCTGGTAGGGGTAGGTGTTCTAGGGCTTGTTCTCTCAGTTCAGATTTGGAACTCGAGGTTGGTGGAGTGTCTTGGTCTTCATTTCTATGCCGCGGTCTTCATTTAGTCTACAGCCGAGGTCTAGGATGTGGTTCATAATCCGGTTGGTATTAATTACCTTCAATATGTGTTAAGTGTTATTTATAAGTAATCAGAGAATATTATTTGCTATAGTGCTGCAATTTATTTACTAATTATCAATCATGCCTAATTTCTAGTTTTATATTTGTTATTATTTTGTTTTCTTACTATCAATGATGGCAATTTGTTCCATTAGGATCTTTATCTAGAGA
>NW_027105827.1:692434-726432 GCF_000696795.3 Halyomorpha halys
AAAAAAAAAAAAAAAAACAGTCACGCAGAACTTTCCTTCTATATGAACTATAAAAACTCCTCCAGACCAAATCCATAATTTATTTTTTAAAAATGAATATTTAAGAATTTATTTTCTTTTTAAACTTGATTAAAAAACCATCAACGATTTAATAAGCCTTGATTATTCCTTCTAATATTTTATATGTTTTTTTTTTTATTCAGATTCTAATAGTCGGCAGTTAGTTGCTCCAAAGCAGCAAATTATTGAATAAATCAACAATATCAAATAATAGCCTAAGCTAAGTAAGTAATCATCAAAATAAAATGATACTATCACTGAGAAATTATCATCACCACATCTAACCAATGAATGTGAAAAATCACATTTTTTTAATTTACAAGTTTTATTAATTTACTAAAAGTATTTTTTCACAATAAATTCCCCAAAACACATGGATTTAAAGTAGTAAAAATGTTAGGAGATAAAAGATGTATTCAAAATGGAAAAATTAAAAGTAAAAAATAAAAGCTCTTTTCTGGTCTTCTGGAGAGTAGTTTGATTGAAATTGGTTAGTGAGAAGTACTGGCGGGGATGTAAAGAACAAACTAAAACTACAGATCAATATATGCCAGTAAATCCTTCTAACAAATCTCATACACTTGAAACAAAGCAGGAAAAAATACTGTTCTAGATATGTATTTATATTTCATGTACAGCAGTCAAACCTCTCAACATTGAATTTTTTTAGGTAAAGAAATTTTGAATTTGTATAAGGAAAATATACTGTTTAACTAATTAAATTTCTATACAACAAATATTAAGTAATATATAAACAAAATGAAACGTGAATGTCATCAAAAGGACTTTAGTTTACATCCACAAGAATAGGTAATATTCAAATAAGAAAATATTTATGTTTTCTATTTTACACAATAAAAAATCGAAAAAGACCTTGTTTGAGAAAAAATTATGATACCAACAGAAGCGAGATTCTCTGAATTTATTTCCTAATACTGAGCGAAATTTTTATATTAAATGAACTTTTTTTCATAACGTGGCTACTAAATAATATCATCAAATGTGAAAGAAAAGTTCGATAGGGGATGAAATATCATGATGTGGCACAAAAACATGTCATATCAAGTATGGTATGGTATAAACTATTTACACCATGATTCAGTTGTAAGACATTTGAAATTTTTAATGGAAATGTTTAAGGTTTGATAAAATATATGAAGCAGTATTGAAATCTGTGGAAATAATACAAGATAAGAATAATAATAGTACAACCCAATGTTAGTACTGCTAACATGGAGAATAAAGTGAATGAATATATTCTAACTTAGACAGTCTTCTAAGTCTAGCTATATGTGGCTTGATAAATTTAGAAAGCGATATAATCCAAAATAATTTTTAAATAAATATTTTTGATTTTTTCTTTATTTTTCCTAAGACACTAAAACATTTCTTTTGATACTTTATTAATCTTCAAAAATTACCATAATTCTTTTTGTATCAGCAAGGTTCAAAAATTTTTATCTTTCTTTACTTTGAAATTTCTATATATAAATTTTTTTTAAAGAAACCTTCATGTCTGATCTAAAGATGTTGGACTGTATAAGTAGATCATCTAATGAGCAAAATAATAAAACTCCATATTCAGAAAAGTAAAGTTAAGGATTTACCTTGAGTAGCATATTATTAGGTGGTTTTGAGTCCTGGGGCTGTGATTCTTCATCCTCTTGGTTAAGTAGAATTTTTAATATTTGATGTCTATTACGTTGAGCAATAATCCCTCCACCGCCATCATCTGATTCCGTAGATGGTCTCTTTGTCATCAAAATTTTTCGAAGTTTTCCAGAATCTTCCTCCGGAGGCTCTTCCTGAGTTGTCTCCTGGATGGGTGAAAAAGCATATGGGGTGGAAAATGGTGTAGTGGCTGGGGATTGAGCGGGAGGATTTGAATATAATGGGCTTTCTACTGGAGTCAAACTCTGACGCGATTCCGGTCTTTCCCAGACCCTTTCGTCACTGCTAAGGTCCCAGGTCGAAGAACTGGGGAAGATGTCAAAGTTAAAATCAAGGTCATTTGAGTTCAGAGTGACGGAATGAAAAGCGGAGCTGTTGTTAAGGGTGATGGTGTTACTTAGGTCTCTGTTATTAGCACCATTGACACTAGCAATTAGGGGACCGCCGACTCCACTTGTTGAAGAACTTTGCTGTTGCTGTTGCTGTTGATGCTGCTGCTGCTGGTTACTATTGTTTCCACTACCGGACTGACTATTGCTTCCCGCAGGGGATCCAATTTCCATATTGACTTCGTTATCCCTATAAACAAGAAGTAGATAATATAAATAAATACACAAATGTAAGTATAAGCTAAAATAATATAATAAATTGATTAATAAAATACAAACTGGTGTATAATAACATAGAAATCTGTTGGGATTTGTGAGGACTGAATGTACAAGTTCCGCATTCATATAGTAAAACTAGAAAGAAAATAAGGAATACTATTTGGATTAATGAGGACTGAATGTAAATGTGCCACATTCAAACATTAAAAATAGAAGGAAATAAGGAATACTATTTTGATTGGTGAGGACTGAATGTACAAGTTCCGCATTCATATAGTAAAACTAGAAAGAAAATAAGGAATACTGATGAGGACTGAATGTAAATGTGCCGCAATCAACCAGTAAAACTAGAAAGAACATATGGAATACTATTTGGATTGGTGAGGACTGAATGTAGATGTGCCGCATTCATATAGTAAAACTAGAAAGAAAATAAGGAATACAATTTGGATCTTAATGTCAATTCATTATTTATATTCATAAATAATATAATAACTGTTTTGGCTATATTTGTTACTATTTTGTTTTCTTCTTATCAATGATAGCAATTTGTTCCATCAGGATCTTTATCTTGAGATGATCCGTTACTTATATCAAGTCTTGCAGATGAAATCAATGGATATAATGTACTATTCCGTGTAGAATTAAGATATAGGATGATATTACTTTAGCCTTTTCAAATCGAAAGAGCTACTAAGGCTCTCAAAAAGTTTCTATTTGATATTATTTTTTATATTTATTTTATACAACTATTAAATTATACTAAAATTGACCGACCGGAAGTGGCATTTTATAGAATGGATTTATTACATTTTTTCAATAATTCTTTTTTATGTTTTCTAGAATTTCATAAATCCTGTAGTTTACTGGAATACTTAATTTTTATTGGGAATCTACTTCAAACCGCGAAAATTGATGTTAAATATTATTGGAAGACTTTATTGTATTCAAAATTAACTTATGAACGATATTTAGAGAGGTCAGTTTTTCCAAAAATGTTGGGCGAATTTTAAGAAATTATCTGCATACCTTAGGTAATCGGGAAATCCGGTACTAATTATTATAAAATTTTGTAATTTCCTGCCCAGTTTTGGAAACATCCCTGCTATTAGTTAGTATTACTAAGGTTAACTGTCGTATATTTCAGATTTAGCTTTTGAAGTGGTTTATTGAAGGATGTCAAGAAAGTTTCGATTGTTGATAATAACTATACCGAACTTTTTCGTTCTGATCTGGCGAAAAGTTAACTGTTCCTAATCGACTATCATAATGAAATGATCATAGCAGAGAATGCCTTATGAATAGTTAAAGAAAGGCAGTCATCGTTAATTTGGATGGTTTAATATTCGTTTCTAATTTTAAAACTTTTTTGGTTAATTAGGCCTATTGGCCATGTCTCTTGGACACAACTTCTTGTGCGATCTCGAGGCAGTTGAGGTTCATAACAGTGCCTGGGCTTGCCCTTGCCCTTGGTAATGAGGTACCCCGTCCTAAGCTCCTAAGTTGTCAGCTCATTGGCAGCCATTTTTCTTTCTGCAGGGTCATAAAATATTTCACCAGTATGGTACTACCAAGGGTTGGGGTAAGTGTTCTAGGGCTTGTTCTCTCAGTTCAGATTTGCACTTCGAGGTTGGTGGAGTGTCTTGGTCTTCATTTCTATGGCGCGGTCTTCATTTAGTCTACAGCCGTGGTCTAGGATGCGGTTCATAATCCGGTTGGTATTAATAACCTTCAATATGTGTTTAGTGTTATTTATAAGTAATCAGAGAATATTATTTGCTATAGTGGTTCAATTTATTTACAAATTATCAATCATGCCTAATTTCTAGTTTACATCACTATGATTCTTGACAGCCCTGAGGCTACCCATAGCTCTTATTACAGTTGTAATAAACCAAGGAAATATTTGCGTGTTTCTAAAACATAGCTCAATTTTTAAAACTGAAATATAAAAAGGACTAGATTTTAGTATTTATTAGACCTAGTTATAGCAAAAAAAATTAATTCTGATGGGCCAATTTTGGAAAACTACTGTAGATGGACAGAAAAGTTTTAAACTAGTATCCATTCCTATTGTCTAATGCTCTCATGGAACAATAGTTTTATTACAGTATTCGGGCAGTGAAAGTTTAAATTATTGGTCAAAAAAAGTAGCGGCTAACTACCTGGAGTTTCGCCAATACAGAAATTAAATATGTGTCTTGGTCTTCATTTCTCTGCCACGGTCCTCATTTTGTCTTCAGCTAGGATGCGGTCAATAAGCCGGTTGGTATCAATTACCTTCAATATGTGTTAAGTGTTATGATCAGAGAATATTATTTGCTATAGTGCTTCAAGTTATTTACAAATTTTAATATTTTAATAAAAAAATGTAATCCAAGTGACCCAAACCCTTCGTAGAATTATTAATGTTCAGTTTTAAATTGATGATGTTAATTACATGAGAATTATACTAGCCACTTGTAACATCATTATTCTTTTAATAATTTGTTGGCTTTATTAAGTAATTTAAAATCTTAACTTTAATTCACTCTCAATGCAATACTTGGCATGGTCCAGATTCACTGCTACCTTCATCATCTATGTCAACTCCACTGCTTTGAGGAAGCTACGTTGAGGATATCTTAGTAAAGAACAAATATATTAACATTAGTTATCCATGAAAAATTTTTAATGAATAGTTGATCATTATTTTCAAAATTATTTACCTGCATGTTCTCATACAGATAGATAGGGCTTTGCTGCTTGTCTTCTAGTAGTGTCTGGGGGTGGTTTGATGAGGAACCTGCTGTTAAACGTCCTAGGCCTAGGGGGATGGTAATCGTTTGACCAACTCATGGGTAACAGCCAAGATAAGAAGCTCGCGTGGTCTCCGTGATGGATAATGTTATACACTGGTTGACCGAGAACCTCTTTACAGTGATATTTCTGGAACTGAGTTATATTCTCAGTTATATTATGATGTTTTTCGAAATGTTCCATGGCGCCATTGGAAGGTATAAATATAATAAAATCCTCGAATTCTCAGTTAGAAAAAAATATATGAACAAAAGTAACCTTTTTTTTTTTACCTTAGAAAGTACGTGTTTTTCATTTTAAATGCATACTAATTGATTGGTCTCTTTCTAAAGAATATGAAAACAATATTGCTGATTCTATTAAGCGGTATTATATTTACGAAAATTATAAAAACAGTGTGGCTTGGGGTAAAGTAGTTCCCCCAACATTTTTGTTTTTAGGAAAAAGCATATCATATTTGTTTTTTACTCCTCAAAACCATTTTTCGAAGAAATTAAAAATTTTCACCTCGATTTATTATTATTTTATATTTATTACTTTTCCTTTTAGCTTAATATATTTACTTATTCTATTCTATATTTGCATATTTTTTTTATATTAATATATTGTAATTGGGGACAACCATATTGGGTATTATGTATATTTTTTTACTATATCTAATATGGCTATATATATTCTTTTATACTTTAACTTAAATTTATTTATTTAAGTGATGGAAAATTTTGTAGAATTGAAACATTAGAAAAATTAAACATATTTAATGAACGATAAAAAGCTGGAAAAAATGTGTAAGGGAGAAATAATAAAAAGGAAAAAAATATCATGTATAATTCTTGTACATAATGTAGAAATTTTTACTATGCGACAATTTAAAAAAAAATGGTGTGACTATTTTTATTAATAGATTATAAAGAATTTTATTTTACTAGTTGTAAGTATGCTGTGTATAAGGCAACCCAATGATCTTGGCCAGCACAACACTTTTTCTTATAAAGTGTTTTTCTCTCTATCTCGCTCTCTCTCTCTATGCACCTTGGATTTCAAATAAATAAAAGTTTTCAAAGGTTTTATTTTATATCTCCGGTTCTAATTTGTTTAATTAGATCTGGTTTGTGCTCTTTGGTGCAGTTTATAGAGCCCTAAATCACTCCCAAATTTCGTGTAGATTGGTTTAGTAGTGTTGAAGTTATTTATATTTTTAATTTACTTAAAATCAAAGTATTTAATTTAATTATCAAACTAAAATCATTCTATTTTCATGTATTATTATAATTGGGTGGTTTATTATATTTGTTAATAGATATTATATGTATTAACATGATCATATATCATATAGAAAGGATATTATAGGATAATAGGTGCTTTTAATTGTCTCTTAGAAAGCTTGGAAAGCTTACCAAGATACACTTTGTAAAAGCTTATTATATAATTTTTTTTATTCACATAACTCAATTTGGTTAAAATTAATAATTGTTCTTTTTACTCCTTATTATTTATCGTAAATTTTAACTGTAATATACTTAGTATTAATTTCGACTGTAAGAAATTATTTGTAGTGACGTGATGTAAATCGGTTTGTAATGATAATGAAGTAATCAGTGATAATACCAGGTATATTAAAATACATATAATTTAAATTATTAACTATAAAATAAACAGTTGTTTATTTTTGGCTTAAATTGTTCATTAAAAGATTATAATACTGAGTATTGATGTTCTGTCTTAAGACTGTTGGCTGCACTTATAAACCTGTTGTATTCATCCTATTTTTGAGGTTATCATCGTGTTCATAGTTATATTCATATTTACAAATATGTATTAAAAGTAAAAGTATCAAGTAATAATAATACCAAATGGTTGTTTGATTGGTGTACTTTGGTGATTAAATAATATGCTGGAAGTTATGAGTAAATTAATTTAATTTTTTTTTTGAATATCATACACCTGAACCAACCATAACCCTCCTCTTCTCGCCTCTTTATATTTTATATTAATCTACCTGATATACTTGAAAATTAAATTTAAATATTTGATTTTTAAAATAATTTTTTTTTAACATTAAAATGGAATCTAAAAAGATTATAATATTATATATTTATTTGAAACCATTTTGATATGGTTGTGACAACAGTTTGCTGCCTTACAGATCAAGACTATAAAGGGCGGAGCAGCGACTAGCGATGCCGTCCAGCAAGGAGAAGTCTCATCCAGCAAGCCGACAATTTTAACTAATGAGGTTTTCGGGCCGCTCTTACTCGAGGTAACGTGAAATTCATTAGTTGTTGGTTTGCTATTTTTATTTTGGTTGTTTATATTTATCTGCTTAGTTAATTAATTACTTAATTCCATGTTTTGGTATTTATCATTTTATTTTCTCTCAATTTTTTTTTAATACCACATTTAAATAATATTAGCTAGAAAGAAGTGATTTTCAATACTTATACAATTGATCTAGAAATGTAATTTCAGCGAGTTCTTTTTCAATTTTTAAAATAATATTTCTTTTTTTTTTTAAAGCTACTCAAATTTATATTAAACTAACTGACCCGGCAATGCTTCACTATTGCTTGCTATATTTGAGGATTTATATGCATTTAAAGAAGACATAGTTTGATTTATATTATTGTATTTAGTTTAAATCAAACATTTACGTGTACATCATTGTTAAGATTTGGTAACATCAACTGAAACAATATATGCGATGAAATTCCTTTTTAGCCCCTCAAAAAACCCTTAATGGAATATTTTTTTCTTATTCTTCGGAAAGAGACAAAATAATAGTGCAATCCTGAAGTAATTCGGAACGACTGGCTTAAAAAAGTGTGCTAAAGGATTTTTTAGGAGTTGATATTCGTTTTTAACACCTTTAGAAAGTCTGAAAAATCGGAAAATAAAATTTTTTAGCCCAAAATTTTCACTCTTCATCGGTTTATGATTTCTTTTAAAAAATAAGGTGAATAAATCCGATAAATCGAGGTGAAAAATTTCTAATTTTTAATTTCTTCGAAAAATGATATTGAGGAGTTTGAGACGACGCAAAAAACAAATATGATATGCTTTTTCCTAAAAACAAAAATGTTGACCTATTTTACCCCAAGCCACGCTAAATTTTTATAAGTATAATACCGCTTAGTAGAATCAGAAATATTGCTTTCATATTCTTTAGAAAGAGACCAATCGATTAGTATACATTTAAAATGAAAAACATGTACTATCTAAGGTAAAAAAAAACGCTTAATTTTGTTCATATATTGATTTTCACCCCGCGAATTCGGGGATTTTACTATCTTTAAACCTTCATGGCGATACGGAACTTATTGAAAAAAACATCACATAATTCGGTCCAGTAATTCAAAGTTTATTGTGGAAAAATATTCGACCATTCTCTTTTGTAATATAGAGATTATTCAATATTTGTATTAATTGTTAATTGAAAAAAAAAATGAACTCTGAATTCATTACCCTCTTTTTTATCAGGCTTTAGAGGGCTTCCTGTTTGTTGTGAATCCTGAAGGAAAGGTCGAGTTTTGTACTGAGAATATAACTCAGTTCATCAAATATCGCCGTGAAGAGGTTCTGGGACAACCAGTGTATAACATTATCCATCACGGAGACCACGCTAGGTTCTCATCTTGGCTGTTACCTATGAGTTGGTCAAATGATTACCATCCCCCTAGGCCTAGGACGTTTAACTGCAGGTTTCTCATCAAACCACCCCCAGACACTACTGTAGAAGAGAAGCAGCAGAGACCCTATCTGTATGAGAACATGCAGGTAAACAATTTGGAAAATAATGATCAACTATTCATTTAAAATTGTTGTGGATGTCTAATATTAATATATTTTTTCTTTATTAAGATATCCTCAACACAGCTTCCTCAAAGCAGTGGAGTTGATAAAGATGATGATGGTAGCAGTGAATCTGGACCATGTTTGATGTGTGTTGCTAGAAGAATCCCTGCTTGTGAAAAGCCTGCTGGCTCTCCTATTGAGCAGTTTACTATGAAATTAAATACTTCGGGAGGGATTATCAATGTAGATAATACTGGTGTTTCAGCTCCTTATTCCCAATATTTCAGCAAGGTAAAGCAATATTTAATTTCTGTTTTGGCGAAACTCCAGGTAGTTAGCCGCTACTTTTTTTGACCAATAATCTAAACTTTCACTGCCCGAATATTGTGATAAAACTATTGCTCCTGGCCAGGAGAGCATTAAACAATAGGAGTGAAGACTAGTTTAAAACTGTTCTGTCCACCTATAGTAGTTTTGCAAAATTGGCCCGTCAGAATTAATTTTTTTTGCAATAACTAGGTCTGATAAATACTGTAAAATCTATACAATCTTATATTTCAGTTATAAAAATTGAGCTATGTTTTATAAACACACAAATAATTCCTTGGTTTATTACAATTGTAATAGGAGGTATGGGTAGTCTCAGGGCTGTCAAGAATCATAGTGATATAAACTAGAAATTATGCATGATTGAAATAATTTATGAAGCCACTATGATATTTTTTTGCCCATGGTACTTTACATGTTAAACTAATTTTCTAATGTTCTTCGAATTACTCAATATTTTCTTATAAGTATTTTATGAGGTTATGGTATTTTCAGGATCATCTCAAGAATAGGAATTTAGATGAACTTGTGCAGAGTAGTGATGTGCCCAAAGTAGTAGCTCATATTAAAGAAGCGCTGTCCACAGGACAAAGTTCCTCATCCATTTACAAACTGCAAATTGGCCATGAAAAATTTGTTCATGTACAAACGAAATTCAAGCTGTTCAAATCTGCGAATCGCCAGATGGAAAATGACTTCTTAATGGCTACTCATTCAATATTCGGGTAAGTAGTTTATTTTGTCTGCGTTAAAACTGATTTTGTAGAATTGTGTTTGGAGGGGCATCACTGGAAGGATGTAGAGCAAATGGTGGTATCGGCATCGAACCTTCGGGTTCATTAGGTCTTCATTATTATTATTAATTACATCATCATCATCAAATAAATGGAAACATTTTATTCTCTCATGTATTTATCTCTTGGCTCAGACAATATTTATTTTATGAAGGTCTTATGAAATGAATCTTGAGATTTCCACTGTGGTTGTTTGTAGTATACTTCTGCATAGCCATAAAGAAGGCCTCAATTTCTAGTAATAGATTAGAAAAAGAATGGGGATGTGTCTTGCAGATAGATGCCCATTTGGATGACAAAGAACATAAAATAGTTATAAAAGATAAATAAATATAAAAAATAATATCAAATAGAAACTTTTTGAGAGCCTTAGTAGCTCTTTCGATTTGAAAAGGCTAAAGTAATATCATCCTATATCTTAATTCTACACGGAATAGTACATTATATCCATTGATTTCATCTGCAAGACTTGATATAAGTAACGGATCATCTCAAGATAAAGATCCTGATGGAACAAATTGCTATCATTGATAAGAAGAAAACAAAATAGTAACAAATATAGCCAAAACAGTTATTATATTATTTATGAATATAAATAATGAATTGACATTAAGATCCAAATTGTATTCCTTATTTTCTTTCTAGTTTTACTATATGAATGCGGCACATCTACATTCAGTCCTCACCAATCCAAATAGTATTCCATATGTTCTTTCTAGTTTTACTGGTTGATTGCGGCACATTTACATTCAGTCCTCATCAGTATTCCTTATTTTCTTTCTAGTTTTACTATATGAATGCGGAACTTGTACATTCAGTCCTCACCAATCAAAATAGTATTCCTTATTTCCTTCTATTTTTAATGTTTGAATGTGGCACATTTACATTCAGTCCTCATTAATCCAAATAGTATTCCTTATTTTCTTTCTAGTTTTACTATATGAATGCGGAACTTGTACATTCAGTCCTCACAAATCCCAACAGATTTCTATGTTATTATACACCAGTTTGTATTTTATTAATCAATTTATTATATTATTTTAGCTTATACTTACATTTGTGTATTTATTTATATTATCTACTTCTTGTTTATAGGGATAACGAAGTCAATATGGAAATTGGATCCCCTGCGGGAAGCAATAGTCAGTCCGGTAGTGGAAACAATAGTAACCAGCAGCAGCAGCATCAACAGCAACAGCAACAGCAAAGTTCTTCAACAAGTGGAGTCGGCGGTCCCCTAATTGCTAGTGTCAATGGTGCTAATAACAGAGACCTAAGTAACACCATCACCCTTAACAACAGCTCCGCTTTTCATTCCGTCACTCTGAACTCAAATGACCTTGATTTTAACTTTGACATCTTCCCCAGTTCTTCGACCTGGGACCTTAGCAGTGACGAAAGGGTCTGGGAAAGACCGGAATCGCGTCAGAGTTTGACTCCAGTAGAAAGCCCATTATATTCAAATCCTCCCGCTCAATCCCCAGCCACTACACCATTTTCCACCCCATATGCTTTTTCACCCATCCAGGAGACAACTCAGGAAGAGCCTCCGGAGGAAGATTCTGGAAAACTTCGAAAAATTTTGATGACAAAGAGACCATCTACGGAATCAGATGATGGCGGTGGAGGGATTATTGCTCAACGTAATAGACATCAAATATTAAAAATTCTACTTAACCAAGAGGATGAAGAATCACAGCCCCAGGACTCAAAACCACCTAATAATATGCTACTCAAGGTAAATCCTTAACTTTACTTTTCTGAATATGGAGTTTTATTATTTTGCTCATTAGATGATCTACTTATACAGTCCAACATCTTTAGATCAGACATGAAGGTTTCTTTAAAAAAAATTTATATATAGAAATTTCAAAGTAAAGAAAGATAAAAATTTTTGAACCTTGCTGATACAAAAAGAATTATGGTAATTTTTGAAGATTAATAAAGTATCAAAAGAAATGTTTTAGTGTCTTAGGAAAAATAAAGAAAAAATCAAAAATATTTATTTAAAAATTATTTTGGATTATATCGCTTTCTAAATTTATCAAGCCACATATAGCTAGACTTAGAAGACTGTCTAAGTTAGAATATATTCATTCACTTTATTCTCCATGTTAGCAGTACTAACATTGGGTTGTACTATTATTATTCTTATCTTGTATTATTTCCACAGATTTCAATACTGCTTCATATATTTTATCAAACCTTAAACATTTCCATTAAAAATTTCAAATGTCTTACAACTGAATCATGGTGTAAATAGTTTATACCATACCATACTTGATATGACATGTTTTTGTGCCACATCATGATATTTCATCCCCTATCGAACTTTTCTTTCACATTTGATGATATTATTTAGTAGCCACGTTATGAAAAAAAGTTCATTTAATATAAAAATTTCGCTCAGTATTAGGAAATAAATTCAGAGAATCTCGCTTCTGTTGGTATCATAATTTTTTCTCAAACAAGGTCTTTTTCGATTTTTTATTGTGTAAAATAGAAAACATAAATATTTTCTTATTTGAATATTACCTATTCTTGTGGATGTAAACTAAAGTCCTTTTGATGACATTCACGTTTCATTTTGTTTATATATTACTTAATATTTGTTGTATAGAAATTTAATTAGTTAAACAGTATATTTTCCTTATACAAATTCAAAATTTCTTTACCTAAAAAAATTCAATGTTGAGAGGTTTGACTGCTGTACATGAAATATAAATACATATCTAGAACAGTATTTTTTCCTGCTTTGTTTCAAGTGTATGAGATTTGTTAGAAGGATTTACTGGCATATATTGATCTGTAGTTTTAGTTTGTTCTTTACATCCCCGCCAGTACTTCTCACTAACCAATTTCAATCAAACTACTCTCCAGAAGACCAGAAAAGAGCTTTTATTTTTTACTTTTAATTTTTCCATTTTGAATACATCTTTTATCTCCTAACATTTTTACTACTTTAAATCCATGTGTTTTGGGGAATTTATTGTGAAAAAATACTTTTAGTAAATTAATAAAACTTGTAAATTAAAAAAATGTGATTTTTCACATTCATTGGTTAGATGTGGTGATGATAATTTCTCAGTGATAGTATCATTTTATTTTGATGATTACTTACTTAGCTTAGGCTATTATTTGATATTGTTGATTTATTCAATAATTTGCTGCTTTGGAGCAACTAACTGCCGACTATTAGAATCTGAATAAAAAAAAAAACATATAAAATATTAGAAGGAATAATCAAGGCTTATTAAATCGTTGATGGTTTTTTAATCAAGTTTAAAAAGAAAATAAATTCTTAAATATTCATTTTTAAAAAATAAATTATGGATTTGGTCTGGAGGAGTTTTTATAGTTCATATAGAAGGAAAGTTCTGCGTGACTGTTTTTTTTTTTTTATTATTATTATTAACATCTAGGAGAATTTTTTACAAGCCCTTTCAAATTTCCTATTTTCTGATGTTGCTATGCATTATAGTCTATTATACATTTCCTTGCAGTGATTCTACTTATCATTTTATTATAGACATAATGAAATAATTTTACTTAGTACTTATTAATAAGAAATTGTGTATTTCTATATATAGAAAAACATTTTCACATATTAAATATTATAAGCACTTTAAGTTGTGACATTTATTACCTCAGAGCAACTATATAAAATGTAATTTATGTATAAATATGTATACCTGTTTGATATCTTTTATGTGAAATCGGTGCAGTTGTTCAGAAAATTTTGTAATAATTTTTACTTGACCATAAAGAAGAAATCTTTTTATTTCATTTTATGGTATGTTTATAAAACAGTAATATATATTTCTGAATATATAAATTATATGCACTGTTATATTTTTAAAGTAATAAGTGATAAATTTGTAATCTTTTGATAACTTCTTAAACAAAAGATATTTCTTTCTTTATAGTTCATGTTATTTAAATATTTTTCTTTATAGTCTCTCTTTGTTTTTTATTTGTATTAAGTTAAGCAGGCTTAATATTTAGAGATTAATAAATTTGAAGTTATTCCCAATCTAGGAGGCACTGGATATAACAATAAAGCCATTATATATTGTTTACAAAAACAGCAATAGGAATTCAAAACTAACTTTCACTAACTGATAAATACCCAGTCCTAAGTAAACAGATTGGAATATCTTTGTCTCCCTTCTTTTTATCTTTTGATTTGGTGAACAGTCACTACTCCTTGTTTGAGATAAAATTATGAAACATGTCATTTGATCTTGTTCAGGCAGGTATTTGTGCGCCCTCCTTGATTGAAAAATTTTTAATTAAGTTTTTATTATGATGTTTATTTGTGATACTTTGCCTTATTTTGATGTATTGTTATCCCAGCTTTTGAACACCCAAAGTGATGACGATGATGTTGAAGCAAGAGCTGGGTTGAAGAAACAAAATGAGCTACTCCATCAGCTGCTAAAGGAAGAGGATAACAACCGCGAAGTAAGAAATATTATCTCATGCCTCTTCAAAATTTTTATATTCCGTTATCCTCCCTACCTATTACCCAAAATTTAAAAAAAACAGTGCCCCTGTTTGGTTATTTGAGATAGTGTAATGACAAACAATACAGTAGGACCTCAGTATAACAAACCTCACTATAAAAAATTCTTTGATATACCAGATTTTTTTAAAGTCTTGGATGAGGAATAGAATTCATTAAAAAATATAGAGCATCTAAACAAATTTGTATTTAACGGATTAAGAATTTCAAATTTACCCTTCTGTAACAAATCTTAACAACCGTAACTTTTGTAAATCAAAAAGTTCCTCTTCATAACAAATCTTTATATTATATATCTACTATATGTTTAGGTATCGAAGTATAAAGTATGAGCATTTCTTGAGATGAATCTTTGCGAGCTCTTCTCCAACCTTCTTCCTCCTTCCCAGTGGTGTTTACATAGTTTTATTTATTGTTTCGATCTAACAGAATTAGTTCTTTTCATAATTAAAGCGTGTTGCACATGTTATCTACTAGTGATGACTAAGAAATGAAAGCAATTGCATTAATAAACATTGAAGCAATTGTGCATATTAATTAAATTTTTGTAAATATTGGTATATTTAATTTCTGTATATAAAAAATGTAAAAACATTTACTATAAGTAATAATTACCACTACTTTTCTCATAGCAGACATATTAATCATTTTAATGAGGCTTGAGTTTTTATTTAGAGGTCCACAAATAATACTGAAAACTTCAATATTACTAAATTCTAACCATCCCAACCTCGGTATAATGAATTTTTTTAAAGCCTCTTGGGATTTGTTGCATTGAGGTTCCTCTATATACATATGAAATATTTTTAGCTGTAAAATTTTCTTAAATGAATTTTATGGACATGTTTTGAGGTATAGATGTATAGGAAATATAATCCTGGACAAAATTAGCACATCACTTTATATTTTATAATTTTTTGTTTACTTCTTTATTGGAATTAAATGAAATTGCTCTAACCAGCATGGTATTTGTTGGTGTTGTCGAAATCAGAACTAATCCTGTTTAATCCTCTAAAATCATCTTCTTAAGTTGAAAGAAGAAAAGAGTATATATGTCTGATAAATTTAATGGTATCAAATGTTGACTATTTGCTAATTAACAGTTTCATAGTTGCATATTTCATTATTATTTTAGAACCAGCAAAGCGGTGATGATATCCTGAAAAGTTTGGGATTCAGAGGAGAAGGGGGTGATGAAAATAGAGGGGGTAGGAAGCGCCCATCGTCAGATGAATGCGAAGACCAACCTGGCTCAAAAAGATCCTCTTCTTCACTGCTGGATGCTGTTCCTCCTCCCCCAAATTCCTCAACCCCTTCGGCAGCATCGGGTAAATCAAGGCTTTGGGAAAAGAACCAGATGCTTGCGTCTCTTTTAGCAAAGCGTCCGACTACTCCAGCTTCAATCCCACCAATACCTGCTTCTGTGATTTCGGCCACACCACAGGATAAACTGCAGCGTCTTGTTAAACATCCCCAAACCAGTAAGATATTTTGATATGTTTTATTACATATAATTTAAAATTAATTGATTTATAAATATATTTAACTAACTAATAAAATCTTTAAGGAAAATACCGTTATAATTCGGGCTATGCTTGTGATACAGTAACTATCACTGTTTCAACAGGCTGGTCTGGGGGTAGTGTCCAAACCGGCGCTGGCTCACCAGGACAAAGTAGATCAGGTAGGAGTCCAGGTTATACTGGAGCAAATACTTGGGATTCTGCTTCTTCAGATCCTGTCCTTTCCGACATCCTGGATCAAGTAATAGAGATAGTACCCGATGTTAATACAGGTATGATAAGTCTTGGAGGTAATAATTATCTTTATATTATGATTTAATTTTACTTTAATTATACATAACTGGAAATATTTACTTCACCAGTTATCTAACCTTGATTGATGAGATAAAATTTGAATTGTTAGATGCACCAGTGCTGATGAATATGATCAACTCTATGGAAACTGAGACCCAGCACCCGCAATCAGCTCAACAACAATTCGCATCTCAGCATGAATTTTTGAATGAAAAGATGGCAATAAATGCTATTCAAAAGTCTCTGATGCTCTGTGAATCTGCTGTTAAAAGCCCTACCTATTCAAATACTGTACGTACAATTTCTAATTATTTTCTCTTGGGATACATTTCTTATTTATTTATTTATTAATCTAATACTTTTCTGTTAAAGATGTCTCAGGGGTCACCTCAGCCACAGCCACAGCCTCAGCCCCAACCCCAACCCCAGCCTCAGCCCCAGCCTCAGCCTCAGCCTCAGCAACCATTTCATCCTCCTCCAATGTATCAACAGAGGCAAAGGTATCCCCTTCAACAACAACAGCAGCAGCAGCAACAACAACAACAACAACAACAACAGCAGCAGCAGCAACAACAGATCAGACAACCATTCAACATCTCTCCGGTAATTGACCATTCCAATGATAAATAGTGTAGATATTATGTAGAGTACCCTGTGTATTCATTTTATTGATTAATTTCTTTTTATTTGTTGCTAACAGATGATTCTAGCTCAGCGGAATAAGCTTCATCACCAGCAGCAAATGCAGCAGAAGCAAAGACTGCTCCAGTTGCAGCAACAACAACAGCTTGTGATTCCGTCTAATGCTACAGCGCCAAATGCTGATCCCGCCCTCCATAATATTGATAGCCTTATCAATAATACAGTTGCTCCAAATGTATCCCTCCAGGTAGTGGTTTACTGGAATATTTCATTATTGTTCTATAATTTATTTTTTAAGGATGATTGTTGAATCCCCTAGCTCTTTTTTTTTCTTTTTCTATTTTTAAAGAAATAAATTAGCTTTAAATTACCTTAATTTTCATATAGATATGTTTTTTATTTTTGTAATATTTGTATCTGTAAATACTGCCTAAGAACCTCAATTCTTCCAATTTAAATTCCATTCTCTAGACCTTTAATATATGAAATTGACCCTATTACAACATTCTCAACTCTTTTCAAAATGACTAAGTAATATGAGCAATCGTCTTTAATTAGTGTAAGACAAGAAATGCGAAAAAAAGAATTGTCAGGTTCATGATAACAAGTACAATTGTATAATAGCACAGCCGAAAAACAGCTGAATTTTTGGAAATGAATGAGAATGTTGCAGTAAGGCCAGTTTATCATTTTAAAGGTCTAGAAATTGGGCTGTGTAGTGGAAACTTTGATAATTTAAATGGAAAAAACTAATGTAATTAGGATAAATTTTTCTTCAGAATAAAAATAATATTTTGAGCCCTTGAAGTATACTGAAGCAGTATGTCCAGGAATTAATTATTAGAGTGAATATTGCCTCTCCCATCCTGTCCTATTTCTCACTGTAACAGCTCGCATTATCTTACTTTGAAAACATTTACTTATAGTGAGTAGAGCAATTTATGAAAAATTTACTTATATTGAGCTAAATTTTGTAGTTAATCATCAAAATTAGGAAGCAGGATGTAGAACAGATAGCTTCTCCAAATTCTTATAATAACAATTATAACTTTCAGTTAACTATAACTTGATAATTTTCCATTGATTTATTCAGAAATTAATTCTTATTATGACTAACAAAACATTAATTTAAAGATTATAGGTTAACATTTGCATTTGCTTGCAGAGATCAAGTAGTGTTCCTGATTCACAACTGTCTCCTGTTGGTAGTTACCCAGGTCTGGGATCTGTTCCATCACCAGGACAGAGAAGGGCTTACTCACCTGTAAAGTAAGTTTGTTGTACTATAATTATTGCTCTAGGATCATATCATGCGCATATATTATGCGCAATCATAAAAAAATTAAAAGATAGCTAAACGCTGAGTTATGTTGACAGTGATATGCTCACTCTTGATTCATTGTTTTTTTGTCATTTCTTTTTTTGAAATGTGATTAATAATTTAATTGTTTAGCATAATAAATAATATTTTATTAATCAAACAGATACTATTAAATTATAAAATATATAAACGTAGAAGAAATCTCAAAATTATATGTTGTATATAGGCAGACTCCATTTTAAGTTGTTTCAGAATTACATTGCTAATAAATTTGCAAAAGGAATGTTTTATTTCAAAGTAAGTTAAAAGCTACAACACATGACAAAAGTTTAATTTTTTTTGTTTCAAAAGAAGCCATACAAATATTAATTTAAATGAAAATTAAAGCTATTAAATTCGTTTTTAAACTATAAATAAAAAAAGATGAGTGTAAAGGAAATATGTTTGACGGCTTAAAAAAATAAAATAAACTATATCGCTACAATCCACAAAGGGTCAGGTGTTCAATAGTTTGTAAGGAAGTACTGTTTCTTGAACAACAGTTGGAGGTGATTTCTTCAAGATCTCGTTCGATTGCTAGGTTTTTTTCCCCAACAAAGAGTATCCACTCTGTTTAGACTGGGTGTATGGGTGGAAAGCTCCTGAACCCACAAAAATGACTCATGGCGAAAGTAAGAGAATGAATAATTATTTGCTACTGCCAGATTCAAATTTGGGCTTGGGAGATTGTAACACAGTGCCTAACTCACTGAGCTAGTGCTCACCTGATAACATTCCAACTCAATATGAATGAATATTCCATGTATTTAATACAAAAATAATTGTAAAAATCTCTTTATTTTCTTATTTTTGAATGTTATTTCTTCTGTTTATTGCAGCTCTTGTGAATTATTATATCCATTATATAATTTAAAAAATAAAAAATCTATCAAAAAATAAAAATTCTGGTCATTATAGTTTATACAAGAATAAATACAGGTAATTGCATATTAAAAGATTTTATGAATGAACTAAAGGCCACAAAACATGGCCTTATGTACATATAAACATTTTTGTCAGTTTTACTTAAGTGGACTTCAACTTAACTCACTTTCCAATTAATGTAACCTGATGAGTACTATCTATAATTAAGTTTGTTATAAAAAAAGTTAAGGATCGTGCAATTATTTAATTTAATGATAGAATCATTATTGTATGAAACTGCTGCTTTATGAAATCACTCTGATGTATGATTTGAATACAATTTTTGGACACTGTTGGTCCTAATTTAAAGGTTTCTAATTTATTGACCCTGACCTGTATGTTGTAACTTGCAGCGGCGGGATGACAAGTTTCTCAAGCGCAGGTGGCACAGGCCCGCCTGTGTCAGGGAGTGGACCTCAGGCTAGGCTCTCCCCCAGTTCTCTGCAAGGCTACCAGCAACAGCCACAACTATCTCCAAGACTCCCTCAGGTTATTTATTATTATTATTTTTTTTAAGCTAGATAATAATTTGAGAAAATTTACAAATATTGTCAGTATTGATTCATAATGTTCTAATTTTTATAATGAAAATTTTAAATTTTTTCCCATAGGGCCAGCAAAGCTACGGTGGCGGTAGTGCCACTTGGTCTCAGCAGAATTCTCGCCTTTCCCTCCAACAACAGGAAAATCCTGTCCTTAATGCTCAGTTAACGGTAAAATATTAAATTATTAAGTTATTTTTATAAAATTAATAGTTCTTATTTGACTCTTGTACAATCTATTATGGATATCTCCAATATCTTACTCATTGGGCAGAACACAATTTCTAGTTATAGAGATGCCAGAATGGATGGGTTGATGGAATTCCAAATTATTGGACTTAAATAATTGGTCCAAAAAAAGTAATTAATTAATTCTTAAGGTCTGAAACTGATTTTTTATGTGAAGTGCTACAAGTTAAGACCTTATATGTGATTGAAAAAAAATTATTTTTTCTTGACTACAGTTCTGGGGTTTTATCACAAATGGATCAATGATAATAGTTATCTCTTCAGATTTAGTAGAAGTTCATTTTAAATTGTGAACTTCCTAATTATAATAAGCAAACATATGATTTATAAAATTTTCACGCACATAAAAGTATCAATTACAGTAGGATCAGGCTGGTCTAAATTTGAAAATATTATAGAAAAGGTCCAACTGATAAGTTACAATTATTTTTATTTTCATTTTTATTTGTGTTAAGCCCCAACTGTGAATTATTACTAAAACCTGACCATACTTATAGTTTAGTCCTATAAAGGTACCTTTACACGCTCGCCAAGCTGTGGTGAACTCGTGCATGTGTGAGCATGTGGATGGGTTATTTGGCTTGGCTGGTACGAGTTGCCTAAGTTTTTTGCCAATCTGTCTTGAGTCAGTTTTTGGACACAGATCAAAGGGCGTTCTTGAGAGCATCTCCACCATTGTTCTTTGTTTAGTTGCAACTGAGAGCTGTTATGAGGTTGAAGGTGTTTGTTGTTACTTGTTATAATAAGTTGTATATTTAATCTCATTTATTTTTATTTAATTTCATTTAATCTCCTTTTATTTTTTTGTAATTAAAATAGTATAATTCCAGTGCAATGGCTGAAACCACTTTTATGTCCACCATGTTTGTCTCTGAAAAATACTAGCATGTGGATACAGTACTTGGATGGTTCTTTTGTTTACTAAGTATTTGTACATGTCTGATTCGCGGCAAGTGGTCAATTTGTAGATCGGCCTTAAAGTTTTATCTCGGGAATGTCAAATGATATAAATGTTATACTAACATGATTTTACTCCTGAAGAATTAACATGATTCTGCACTGAAGAATTATATTTTCAGGAAAAATTTTATCTATTTAAGTCGAAGAAACCAATTATTTTCATCTAAAACCTAATACATTAAGTAGAAGTTGTTATTAGAAAGGTATATCTGTCAGCCAAACTTTTTCTTCTCAATCTTCTTGAATTAAAGGTGTTAAAGATGTTTATGTAATGTAAATCTTATATTTAAAGTCACCATTCTTAGTATTAATACAACCATCATTAAATATGAAGTGTTTATAATTGACTGTCTGAGGAAAATATGGTTGGAGAAAATAAAAATGACACTAAAAGAAGATAAAATATAATATTGCAAAAGTAAGTATTATTACAAAACAAACATTGAAAGTATTAGAAAAAGTAAATATAATCTAAAATCAAACAGTGCTCTATGTAATAAATGAAACAATTGAAATTAATGTGATGGGAATAATGGGAAAGTAAAAGGTATACATGACACAATGAGGAGAAACATAAAAATATATAGGCAAAATTCACATAATAAAATATTAGTCAAAATATTTAAAATATCTTTTATAGACATAAAATTGAAAGTAATAAGACATGATGAACAGAATTAAATAAATTACATATGGAATAGTGAATTAGGAAAGAATCAAAGAGAAAAGAAGGGGTACAACTGTGAAAAGAAAGAAGAAATTAAAATAAACATACAAACTTCTGGAGATTGTGTGAATTTTCTGCTACGAGTAAGTATTGGATCAGTTGCAAGAGTGTATTGGTGTAAAAAGTAAGTCAGTCAATTGAGATTTGAATTATTGAACATTTATTGCATTAACTATGTTCATTCTTTTCAAAAATGAAGATTTTTCTATTGAGTTTTTTAATAATGACATATCTTTCATGGTGATTTGTTTTAGAGCGGTGGACGAGGATATGCCAGAGCTAATTCAGCAGGTTTACCTTCTGTGAGATCACTTGCAGGTCAGCAGCGATTCCCTACCGCAGCTGATCAGCAGAGCGGTGCTGCTTCATACCAATTTAGGCTGCAGCGCCAGGTATCAGCACCTCCACCTCAGCAATCTTCACCCAACCCACAGTTACCAGGTATATACAGTTTTTTTTTTTTTTTATTGTCTCACTTGAAGACATTTTATTTAACTATATCATAAAGACTGAATAATGATTTTTATGTTTGATTGCGTTTTATATATTTCTTAAATTAAGACTTAATTAAATAAAATAACTTTTACTGGCATTTGAAGTAAACATTTTATTTATAATAATCATACTTTATATTCTTTAAGTTATTTTAAGTTAGATATCTTGAAAAATATGTTCTATTGTTTGGCCTTATTAATTATGAATATGAAGACAACATTTTATGAGAAAATAACTGATATACCAATCTTAACAGTTATAACTTGATGAGTATTAATATTTACTATATTTCTATTTTAGCTAAAATACCTGGAATCATTTATTTCTTTTTATTGTTATCTTTTGTTTTTTTAACTTCAGTTTAATTTAGGGAAGTATGAATGGTCGAAAGCTCTAGCCACAAAACATATACTGATCTAGTATCTGTAATAATTTTAAATGTGATTATGAAATAATTTTTAATCAATTAAAAATAATAAAAATGAGCTTAAAAAATAAGATGAAGTCATTAGCATAAAGTTAGATATTTAAATTTAAAAAAAAAATTAAATAAATTTATTTTCTATCATAATAGTACTATAAATTTAATTTTTAAATGTAACAATGTATTATACCTAAATACATATTCATTTCCCCTTGGCTCTAGAGTTAGTGAAATGTATGTACTGATTTTATTACTATTTTTCTTTTAAATATGCTTGGTGTTTTGATTAAAAATAAAAAAGATGGAATTTGATTAATATAAGTAAACTAGATTTTTTTTTTAGTGTATGTGTTTCTGGATATATTGAATCATTTTTGGTGTAATACTACTACATTAATATAAATAAATTTAACTCCGTTTTTTTTTTAGAAATTTATAATTAATCAGAAAATATTTTTTCAGTTAAGTGCTGCATTTTCCTAAATAATTTTATTCATTTTTTTACCACACTCTCCTCTCTCCATTTAGGGTCTCATTTTTAACTTTTGATAGGAAGTACTGAATAAGGAAAATTAAAAAAATTGTTAATCATTCTTTTTGATTTTATAATTATTGGCTACAAAGTAAATTTTAAAAACCTCAATATCTACTTTCACAAGTTGTTTATTATTTTTAAATGGGCAACTCTGTTTTAAAACGAGAAATTGTGGCTGGATGTAAATGTTTTTTTCGAGCGATATTATTAATTTTCAAATTAGTTATTCAATACCAACTTTTTTAAACTCCTATATGACTAGAGGTTTTTTTTTTTTTTCAAATAAACAAGTTCCCCAATTGTTGACTATTTTATATTTATTTTTAATTTGTTGAGTGGCATTGGTGAACTAATTACGCCATGTATTATTTTGTATTGGAATAATGTTTTTAATCATTAATGGAATGTATGGTTTTATGAAATAGAATAGATAGATTTGAAAAAAAAGAAAAAAAAAAAGAAAAGTTTTATGAAAAAAATTTAAGCATGATTTTGCCTGCCTTTTTAATATATAGTATATATCTTCAACACTGCAATATTACATTATTAGGAACATGGTTATGGTTCCTTCTTCAGGTAGTTACTGAAGTGAACTTGAATTCTACATACATTATTTATAATGCATTTTAAAAAAAGTTTTTTTTTTTTTTTGTCTTTTCAAGCGATTTAAGAACATCATATATTTTCTCATATCTAGTTTTCTTCCTTGCTCTTTTCTATATTAGTTTTCTCCCATCGCATGACATCAATATTATGGTTTGTGTATTCTATATCATATAATAGTGCCAATACTTTTTTTGTATTTTTTGCCCAATTGCATACGGATTCTGTTCATTTATCTTTTTAGTGCTTTGAATAGTAGCCATAATTTTTTTTCTAGATTGATATAGCTTTAAAAGCTTCAGGATTATGAATTTTTTTTTTTATTGCATTATAATTTTTGGCCATTAATAGGCATAACTTCTATATTATTTAATATAAGGAATCCTTAAGTTCTTTTTCCAGGATATTTGACACAACAGAATTCTTTTTCTAAATTTATTCATTTGGTAAGTATTTTTGTTTATTTTATTTTATGCTGTTTGTTAGCCAATTATGATTATTATTCAAAAAATTGATATTAAAAAGAATATTATTTATATCTACAGATGATAAACACAGCATATCGTGTTATACAATTGATCATAAAATAAATAAACAAAAACACTTACCTTATCCCTTAGAGAATGCTGCTTATAATATACTATTTATAATCTTATATAAAAATTTATACTTGTGAATTGCTTGATGAAAATTGTCTTAGATCAATTCAGAATAGGGAGTTTGTATGATTGTTTACAGTTATTTTAAAAAAAAATAATCATTTCCTATTTATTTTTACTTATTCTATTCATGTTCATCACCTATTATTTATCATAAAAGGACTTTTTTACACTATCCTGAGAATTTCCTTTGATTGATTGCTAAGTAAACAATAATTATTTTAAATATTCTTAAATGAAATTATTTATGGAACTATCATTATTATTTTTTCCCCCATCAGTTGTAACAATTTCAATATTCCTAAACCCTTTTTTCTATAATACAGCTTATGATTCCGTGCCTATATTAAGTACTTCTGCTCTTGTTTTTATTGATTCTTACCTGTCAGCTGCTATACATTCAAAGATAATCAGAAAAACCAACATAGTAATGTCTGGAGATTGTTTATTCAATGTACAGTTAACAATATATATATATTATATATTAATGGCCAAGATTTTTTATCTAATGATATATTTAAAAATAATTTTTATAAATATTTTATCATTACTACTCCTTTTCTTAGTTTGTAAATAGCTGCTGACCATGAATATGATACAGGTAAAAATCAGTTACAAAAGTTGAATATGCTTATATGATTACATCTGTATTATTGGTGTAAGTAACCTAAATTGAATTTAAAAGCTTTATAGTTTAATTAAAGTATCATTACTTTAATTAATATTTGGAATATTATTTTTTATTTTTTTTTTTAAATTTTCATATCCTGGTAAACAATTAAAATTTTTTGTAAAATACAACTCCCAATTCTGTATCTTATAGAAAATAAAAAATGTTTTATACATTACAAAAATATTTCTTTTTCTTTTATATGTCAAAGAATGTTTTTATTTTGTATAAAGTTTGAAAGAATGATAAGGAAATAATATAAAATGATGTAACGGAATATAAATTGTAAGAGAAGATGGTAATATAATATAAGGTGGCGATAATGGCTTGCAGGTGGCACAAGGGTGGGTTACGGAGGCGGCTTAGGTTCGCCACCACTCTGCCACCACCCGCCGGGAGCGTATCATCCAGACCAGCAGTACTGTTACCAACCAGACCAAGCATATCCCCCTCGTTTACTACTCCACTCCCACGGTAAGTTGTCCTTTCGATCCCCTTCGAATCCCCATTATCCTTTCACGGCTTCTCCTGCCACCACTTTTTAGTTCATTTCTTTTCTGAAGAACAACAGGCATCTTTGTTTTTATGTTATTAAAATTCTCTACTCATTTCCTAAACTATCAAAATTGTAAAGTCAACAAAAAAAATATATTTATTTATATACTTCTTTGTACAGATTAATTTTTGGAGATGACAAATGATATATTTTAAATAATATATACCAATGAACCAAATTTATTTGATTCGTTTAAAAGTTCAGAACATGTTAACTTGCACTCCATATAATTCTTCATGTTTGATAATATTTTTCATGTTCAATCAATATATTTTTCAATAGATAAATTTACTTTTAAAAATATTTGTATGTTATTGTGAAGACCACAATTATATATTTTTTTTATTTATATAAAAACATTAATCAGTTTGAACAAAAAATTATTTTTTTATAAAATCTTACTGTTATTATTATTATTATTTTTTTTTTTCTAAATAAAAGTAAATATGGAAGAAACTGTGAGGAGATACATTTGTTTGCATGTTCCTTAAATCCTGTTCCTCTCACCATATCCTTTTGTGTTTTATGTTGACCCTCAATGTTACTTTATGTGCAAATCTGTGTATCCTCCATATTCCTTGCCAGGGTTCCTTTATCCCTCAGCGTCCGGTCATTTGTTCTTGCACACTGCCAGCAATCACCAAAGCACCGCCGGTCACCTTTGAGGCCGCATCACCACGGGACTACCGATGCTTTGGTTGCAAATCATGCTTATATATGTTTTTATTTTTATGATTCCTTAAAACTGTTGTCAATTCACATTTTGGCTAGCTTTTTGCAGCAGGGCTATTCATCCAGTTATTGGTATTTAAATAGTTATTATGTAAGTAAATTAAATTAATGTATCTTGTTATAACTACGAAAATATAAAAGAATCTATATACATGATATTGCAAATGTATAGTAAAGGATTCAGTCGACGACCTTAATGTGCTTACTTGTACTGATAGTGGATGAATTTATGTCAGTTTTTTCACTTTTGAAAAATAATGTAAAATTTTTATAAATATAATATTGAGTTGTGTTGTTTGTTTCTTGAAATCCCCCTTTATTATGATTGTAATTATTGTTCTTGTTTTAAATAGATATAGATCAGTTTTTGTTTGTGCATATGTGTAAATTTACAACATAAAAATAATTCCAGCAACTCTTGGATTGCACTAAATATTATCATACAAACTGTATTAGACAAAATTTTGCTTTCTAGCAACAAATTGTATGCCTCATCGAAGCACATGGACTACCATAATTTTCTAAAAAATAACTTCCTTCTTGTTTATCAACTCAAACCTACTATCCATTTCCTGAAGTTCATTTAGAATTTTAGGGGGAAGAAGAGATGACTTACTTTTGAATCTTTTGCATGACAATATTTCGTGTCTGAGAAACTGTTTTCTCTTTTTGATTGAAAAACTTTGGTACACATTTATGGTAGAACCTTAATCTTTTAGAATAAAATTTTCCACCTTTTCCAAGACCGAATTTGTTTATAATTAAAAGCAAATGTACAAACGGATACAAAAAATATGATGTGGAACTGAGAAGGAAATTTTATATAACAAAAAGGGAAGAGATTAAGAAAACATGTAAACCGACTACAGAAGATGTGATCTATTTGTCTAATCCAGAGGTTCTCAAACTTTTTTGGTTTCCAGCTCCCTAAATAATCAGATTTTTTCTGCAGCACCCTTAATACATCAGATTTTTTTCTAAATTTTTGACTTTCTAGAAAAATTGGAAAACTTTCTTTTTTAAAAGTGATTAACCATTTAACAGTGAGAAATTAAAAACAAATACTTACTATTTTCCTTGGGATAATATAAAATATCTAATTTCAACTGTTTCGGTAATATCCATATTAAGATTGGACAACCACCATTTGCTTAGGTTGGTTGAAAAATATATTGAACACAAATTTTAAATTCACAAACAATTTATTAAACGTCCATTGATGATTAACATTATTAAAATTATTAATGGGATGGATGGGCTTGATGTTCACTACACAACTTGTTCAACGTTAATTTTTGAGTGATAGTTACTTTTTATTACCGTGACAGCCGGAAGCTGAAAACCTAGCTTCGCACTGATAGGATATTGTAAATGAAATTAATATGTACTAATATTAATGACTAAACTCTTGTTATTTTGTCAGCATTCATGATTGTTGGTGCAAAATTTGAGAAGTGGAAATTCCAAGAAAATTGCCAATTTTGTCTAGTTGAATATTTCACCTTTATGACCGCAGAACTCCGGGAATCACTAGTCTAATGTATATAATGTACAATGTTTGTAAAATCGTATTAAAACTGATAAGCAGTTAAACTATACTTCTAGAATGTACTTTGGAGTGCAAAAGTAAAGCAGTTGTTAAATTATCGATTAATTCTTTTCTTGAGTTGAATTGATACATTTCAATTTTATTTTGGTGATCTCCTTGGGAAACATCAGTACTTGGGTAGCTAGTACATTCATTTTAGTTACTAAATGAATTGTTTCTTTTTATTTGATATTTAAGTAGTGAGATTTAATGGGAAAATTGATTTTTTGTAAACTACTTTATATTTATGTTTTATGTTTGCGGCATGGCTCAGTATTACTAAATCCGGCTGTGACAGACAATTATTTATTTAGTTACTATAGTCAAGAGTCGATCCTCTGAGTTCTAGAGCCCTCTGGGGTCCACCCAGACTAATAAAGTGGGTACCCTTAGTTGGGAAAAAATCTGGCAGTGGGACATGATTCTGACCAAATCACCTCCTTCCACAACCATTGGTCTAGTAATGGTACTTCCATAGAAAGTAGTACTGCACCCCCTCACCCTTCATGGGTTGTAGTGATACAGATTTATTTATTACTTTAAACAATTTTTTAAATATATTCAATGATATTTCATTGGAAAAATTCATTTAAATTGAACATTATGAAGATAAACCCTTGGAGCTTGTTTGTTACAGCAGCCTCTAGGTATTGATGTCACCAATATCTATTTAGCAAGTTTATTACGATTACAAATTACTTGTTTTATTCTTAATATTGAATAATCAGTCCCACTTAATCTATTTACATTTTTAAATATTTGTGTTATTTAAAAGAACCTATGACCTCTTCCAAGTTCTCCTACTTGGTAAGGTTCCCTTCCAAATAATTCATTGGGCTTTTTTTTAAAACTCTTCCGAGCGAAAATCAACAAAGTTCTATGTAAAGCTATAATGATGATAATCTTAATTATAATAATCAAAACTTGAACATTATTAAACATTGTAAATAGCAGAGCTTTATGTAAATCATATAAACAAATTACCTTCCTCCCTACCTATCTGATCTCTGAAGATGCTGGAATTGAGCTGTATTGTTGGGTTCCAATTTTGAGTTATACATATAACATGAAACAATTATACAACAATATACACAACAATACTTTAATGTGTAATGATAGTTGAAAATGACAAACTCATAAATTAAAGTGAGTGACATCAACTCTTGTACTGGACCAAAATACACTAGCTAGTACTAACTCAATGAAGTAATTAGAAGAAAACTAAATCAAAAGTAAGATGTAATAAATTTAAACAACAATGCACAGTTTTTGTTGCAAATAGGTGTAAGATTTTCTATATCAAGAGATAAAATAAATAAAATTCTTTTTTTGAACTTATTCCATTTCTTATTTCCTCTAGTTGTGCAGATTAATGTGGTCGTATGGTGGAGGTTGTTTGTTTGTGTTAATAGTAATGTATAGCTTAAACTTAAAAATATGAAGAAAGTAGTTGTATTAACTTATATATACATGAATAGAATTTATTGCATAAAATAGTTACAATTTTGTTGTTATGTATGGAAAAAGGAGAAAAACTTAACATTATTTTTTTTTTTTAGTTATACTTCTATTATGTTTGGGATGAAGTAGATAAATTCAAAATTGGAATTTAATGATTATCCGTTTGGTTTTTATTTTACTTTTAAAACACATTAAAACAACTAATGAAATCTCTTGATCTATTATAAACCCTGCTGTGAATTACAAAACTGCCTTTTTAGGTATATAGTGATATAACCAATGTTATATAATGTTAAAACCAAAACTGATAGGGTCAAAGCTGTTACGTGTTAGTACATATACATAAGACTGTACTTTGTTGTTGAAAATATTATTTTTAATTCTCATTTCATATTCTATATTATATTTTGTAAATACCTTGAGCCTGTATGATGCTTTAAAAATGTCAGAACACAAAGACAAGTCACTACTTCCCCCATTTCATTTTTCACTGATAATACCTTATTTGGACTTTGTAAGATAATATCTGTTTACAAGGAGTTCTAAGGATTGGATTTAAATTCTACCATATTTATACTTCTTTCATAACAAATAAATTATTTGCTAAAGAAACAGTACATTTTTTTAATATAGGTTGAAAATGTAATATACAATTCATCTTCTATCAGACAAGTTATATTATAAGTATGTTAATTGTATTTAAAGTGTACCTATGCAATGTCATATGAATGTGTTTGTCTTTTTATTATTAGTCCATTGTGTTTCATATTCGCATTTGTGTGTAGCAAATTGTTATAAAATCCTTCATTATTCCACTATGCAAATTTTCCCATGTACTATTTCATCATATGTGTTGGTATCTTGCTTTTCTTTCTACTCCAGATTTTTTCTATTTACACAAACTTATGTATATATTGTGTCCTAAATTTCCTGTTGCATGTATCTTTTTATACTTTGGGGGACTTGTCGAGCTTATGCTTAAGCGTGTGGATGCACATATTGTTGCTTTACAAGTTGTTACTAACCTAATGTGTTGTGTCTTTTACCACTACCTCAAACCAATATGTTTTAATATCAAATGTTTATTCTATTTCTTTATTTTTAAATTTTATGATTTTGCATGTTATCTTACTATTATTTTTGTTTTAATTTTTCTTTTAAAGTTATACTATACTTTTGGTACTACAAATTTCAGTAAATTTGACTTATACATTTTCTTCTTTTTTTTTATATATTTTAAAGAAATAAGTACACTAGTTTGTAATAAAATTGAATGCTTTAAAACGATATAGTTAGCTAGATTGCATTACAGTAAATCAGCAAAATAAAAATTCAAATGTGATATGATAGTTTTTTAAGAATTTGTGTAGAAGTAGCTTCTAAGCCTAGGGTGACCAAATCATTCCCAAAGAAAATCGCGATATAACCTTCCAGGGATATCCCAAGTGTACCCAGGTTTTTTTTTTTGTTTTTTTTTTAATTTTAAGTTTTTATATTTCTTATATTTAAAAAATATATTTTGTTATCCTGACGACAGCCTTTTAGTAAAAGGGTAAAAACAAAATTGAGTGTGATTTACTTTCAAAATATCTGTTATTTAATATTATGGGTTGGTACTGAAAAGAAATGTTTTGAAATTTTTTACTTTCTCATTTTACTGCTGAAGGTGGTCCCAGTTTTTAAAAGACCTACCTATTTTTCATGATGTTGTAATATTATGATACCATATTTTCCTTAATCAAGTGAAATCAAAGAAATTATTCAATATCATGGTTTTCTGGGACCTTTGGTCATTCTATTCCAAGCTAAATTCTATATTGTTATTTATCATTTTGGAATGTTCTTTAAAAATAATCTGTCTGCTATAGTAGCTTTGTCTGTATCTAATTCAGAATTTTAATTTTTCACTTCTATTACAATTATTTATTGATTGCTTCAAGATAATGTTTTTTATTGATATTACTATTTACAGAAAGTCAAGATTTACATATACGGTTGGTTTAATATATTGTAAAATTGTTTCACTGATTATATAAATTTAATGCATCTAGTAAAAGTTACAAAATTCTATTGTGTTGATTCCATAACAAAAAAAAAAGTTAATTTAATTACTGGCAATTGAAAAGTTTGAAACTAATTTCTATTGTATAATTTTTGAATAAATTAAACTTTCTAATAATCCAGTTAGACTACTGGTAAATAGTTGATAAACAACACTATTTATTGTAATGTTTTTCTCAGTATTCAAATTTGGATTGTTTTGGCCAAATTGTATTTTTATTAAAATAAACCAAATCATGCGGATTCATAATCTTTAGAGAGATATCCAAGCCCTGACATATCTGTATAATGTCCTATAAGTGTTCATAATAATCTTCAAATTTATAATTCGGGCCGCACCGTAGCTCAGGGGTTAGGTGCAAGTCTGTCGTTCTGAGGTCTGCGGGCAGTGCCAGTCCAAATCTGGTCTTGGGGCATTGACTTTTTCATTAAGTCGCGGTCCCACAAAATGAAAAACTTGACCACCAACCATGGTTATAATAGGTTGGTCACCTATAGATAACTAGGCAAACATCACCTTCGACATGGATTGCCTTAAAAAAAAAAATTATAATTCGAGTATTTAATTTTTTTCTAGGTTATAGATCTGGGAGTATTTAAGGATTAGATATGTGTTTTTCAGCTTTCATTTTGAATGCAATAAACTATAAACAAATTGTTTATCCTGTTTTCTCTTTTTTATATCTGCTCCTTAACTAGGGAAATGTTATGTTTTAAGATGTTATATTGTAAAATAAGGTGTACAGTGTTACTTTTTCTAATTTTTTGAAATTGTACTTTTTTTAATCTTCTTGATTTCTCATTTGTGGGAGTCTTAGAACCTTCCCAATAAGTTAATGATATTTTAGAAAATATTTTCATAGAAACCATCCTATTATAAAAATTCCCATTCTAATTAGAAAAATAAATAAGTGTATATTTATTCATCTAACTAGTTCTTTAATACATTGCACATTCCTGGTTTTTAAAAGAGTTAAAATTTACTGCAATATAAGTAATGTTTTTCTAAGACTGCTATAAGTGAACACTTTCGAGGTATCATCAGAAAAGCTGTTATATGATAGTGGGGCTCAAAATCAGATTAAAATTTTATTAAATATAATTCTAAAATAGATAAAGTAAAAAAAAAACATAAAGTAAAAAAGTTATATAATTATACTAATTGTGATTTCCCTAATTATATACTAAGAGAAAAATAAACCGTAATTTTCAAATTTTCATTTTCTATCTTGTTAAATTATTTTGGAGCTCAAAATAGTTTTAAAATTGTCTATTATTATTATCTTTTGTGTTGAGAATTTCTTATAAATTTGTATAATAAAGTACATATTTTCTTTTATTGATCGATTATCCAACTCTAATAATTCAAAAAATATTTTCATATTTCCCATAATTTTCCTAAGCTGACACACTTAAAATGATGATAAGTAACACTATGGAATAGAAGCAAAGAATACACAAAAAGGTGTCTAACTACGAAATTACTTCCCCAACAGTTATTTATAAAGACTTACTGTGTAATTCTAGAAGCATAATTTAGTTATTTTTATTTTTCTATATGACTGATGATAGTTGGATCTGTTTGATATAATATTTTAAAAATCATATAAGTTTCTATTAGTTTTAATATTTCATTGCTGCTTCAAGGAATTTATCTGTGGTTCTGAAGTTAAATAATATTATATGGTAATATTTTTTATATTAAAAATATTCACCATCAGTTTAGCAGTAAAATTGAATTTGTTATCGGTATTTGTTAAATATTGAGTTAAGATGCTAATCTCAATTACTAATTCAGAAATAAAAAATGATTACAAACACAGTGTGTGATAGATTATGCTTTTATTTTGAAAATCAATTTTACTTTCGAGACTAACTTTTGTTTAACTTAGGTTTTTACTATGATATGTTTGCTCAGTAAAATATATCAATATTTAAAAAATAAAAATCAATAATGATTTACAAAATTACCAAAAATTCAAAGTTGATTAATTATAAAACTAAAGGAATTGAAAAATTAGGTTTAGATAGATTTTTTTACTTGGGTCATCATCATGTAATTGTATTATGGCTATCACATGACTAGGCATGATTTTTCTTTGAATCTCTTTCCATTCCCCATGATTGATAAAACATTGCTACAAGCTTTTAAAGTTTTATCAATAGCAGTTATGAAATTTAGGATAATGAGACATATTTAGAAGTAGGGATGGCAGCATCTACTATAAACAATTTTCTTTTAATCAATTCTTTTGATTCAGGGAGACATTAAAATATATAAATTAATGAAATATAATCTTTCTAAGTGTTTTTTGTCCAATTATTACAGTTCCTCCATCTTCCTTAGTTCAGGGAATAAAAATATATAAATTAATGAAATATAATTTTTCTAAGCGTTTTTTGTCCAATCATTACAG
>NW_027105827.1:727492-730502 GCF_000696795.3 Halyomorpha halys
AAAAATATTTATTTTTATAAAAAAATCTAAAGAATTTTTTGAATTCTTAAAATTAGTAACCTAATAGTTCTTCAGATATCAATCTTTTTAATACCATTAGGCCACAGTCATATCTTTGGCTCATCAATGTCAAATTTCCAATTGAAACTTTTACACAAACTAGTTCCTGACTAGTACTGTATAAAAATGAAACCTTAAAATTAGTACCCTAATAATTCTTCAGGTATCAATCCTTTTAATTCCAACAGGCCGCGATTATATTGGGATTAAACGGGAGCTACAACTCTACCACCTTTAGTTGTATCTTGATTTTCCTGGGTAGGTAGCCGTAATTTCATTTTTAATGTGATACAAGAGAATAGATAATCTCAATAAATAGTTATAACTCCAAGATGGCAGTGTTTATGCATGTAAGAGGAATATGATGTTAGAGCATATATTGAAAGAAACATTTTGAGTTAGTTTCAAGGAACTTGATTTTCACTTCCTAGTCATTTTATTTTAGTTTTCTTGTTCTGAAGCATTTAGTAATTTGAGGATTATTGACTTCAATGCCTGTGGTCTGAGAGTACAGCTTATTCAAGGATTCCCATCCTGCCTTTTTTTTTCTTTAAATGATTTTTAACTGTTAGATGCCTACTTGTGACTGACTCAAAGGAATAGATTAACAATAAAAAGGGAATATAGATCATGGGTTAAAGGATTGAGGGATCCAAAAAAGAATGGTAGTTACAGATACATGGTAGGTTTTATCTACAGTTTTTCCGAATACCACTCCATTTGGGGTTGTTACAGCTATGAAGTGTTAGCATATGTTTAATCGTATAGATTTGAGTTAATGCTTATACTAGATCTTAGTGCCTACTATGCAACCTCTATGTTTTAAACATTCTCTTTGTGTACAATTTAATCTAGAACTTCTTTCTTCCTCATTTTCATTTCTTATTGCTGTTGTAATCTGTAAACCATAATTTAATTTGGGATAATCAGACATTAAAGTAAGTTTTTTATTTGTCCAAATGCATTTTATATTATTATTAAGATAAACAATTAAATTCTCTATTTACATTTTTTCAGGAGTAAATGACAGTCCAAAGATGTGGGGTGGAATGAATGAAATGGGCACTAGTTCACCTCAACCAACTCAACAACTTTCCTCCAGGGTTAGTATAAATGTTTATTACTATTTTATATGGATTTTCAAATTCTTTTTCATATACGTTTTCAAGTATCTAATGCTTTAGAACCAAATTCAATAGAAGCTATTTTTGTCTACGCTTTTAATGAACTTTGGTTTCAACACATTATATCTGGTATATAAACATATGTGTGAAAGTACTGCGGCTCAAAAATACCTTTTTTTTTTCTGAAGTTCTACAAAATGAAATTCAGTGCCAATTGTGTGAGAAAAAAAAAGCTACTACAAGCGTAATTTGCTCTTATGTCATTGGATCACATAAAATTATTTTTCATTAGGGAATTCTGAAGGTTGGAAGAAGAAATACATCATGGGGAGAGTGCTCTGATTTATGAAGAACTTTCATGTATTGTGCTTGTCACAGTAGACTAGGTAGAGAATGCATCATACATGGAATACATTGAACATATGTTTTTGAATTTTAGCTTTCAGAGTTCTGACTATTCATATAGATTGACTGTCCCTGTGGAGGTCCCTCTGTCCTACCATTGTGTTATAAGGACGACAAGTTGATAAAACTTTATTGCTCTATACGGAAGAAAAAAATTCAATTCAGCCAATACCTCATAAAAAGTAACCATAAAAGTTTGTAATGGACAGAAAATAATTTCAATATTTTATTTTGTATATAAGATACATTTTTTTTTAAAACATGCTTATGACTTTGTGTATTATGCAGTTCTGAATTAATTCAAGTTAATTAGAAATATTTTCGATTATTATATAAATATGCATTGCATAGATTTCATGAAAAAATGTTATTGAAAAGTTTAGGTCATCGCAAACTACATGCTTATAAGTTTATTTTATTCATTTTATTTTTACAAAATCTGCAATTCAATCTACTACTAATAAGAGTGATAGGTTATAAAACATACAAATAGTTATCTCAAGCTCATTAAGACTACATATCTAATATTGATATATAGGAACGGTGTGTGCCTCTAGTTTATGTTGCAAAACGAAAACTCTTGAAAAAATGATTGATTAATTTAGCTTACAAAACATAATTTTAAAAAAATATTGGTTGGTTTCTAATTTCATATGTGTGTAAAATTAATGTTTATATGCAATATATTAAATATCTAATTGATTAATCTGTTTATTCAACTTTGTATTTGAATTTTTCACTTAAATATTGTGACACGACTGTATTTTTTTTCTATTTAGACATAACATAATGTTTGTAAAATTCCAATTTCTTAACTTCAGAAATTTTCAAATTATTGGTTTTAAATTTTAGTAACTTAGTAAAATCTTTTAATTAAATTTCTCAACTGTTTAGCTTTTCAAAGTATTGGTTGAAAGGGATTGAGATCTCTCCTTATGCTGTCCCGATGGTGATGCTCTTCTTTCTTGCATCTGAATTAATGATGAAACCAAAATTTTTTAAAATTAAAATAGTTTTGATCAATGTATAATAAATACAGTTAAACTTTCCTATGGTTATGAATGTAATAAATTTAAATGGACCCTCCTCCCTTTCTTTTGTTCATTCCTTTATAATTTTTTTCATTAAGCCATTTGAAAACTGAGTTGTCTAAGGCTTATTGTTAGACTGAGAAACATTTAAATAAAATATAAATGACTATTTAAAGAATTTTTTTTATTTACAGAGTACCATGGAAGAAGTGTCGAGATCGAATGACCAGAAATCATCATTGTTACAAAAACTTTTGTCTGAGTAATGTAAAACACCTCACAAATTAAGTGCATTATTATATTTAATTTCATTAGGAAATTTTATGAAACAAAAGTAAATATGTACATAAATTATTATAAATAATAGTTATAAATCCAACCCGAGCCCCA
>NW_027105827.1:730562-765836 GCF_000696795.3 Halyomorpha halys
AAATATATATATTAATATATATATTTTTGAATGCGGGTTACCAAGCCACTAATATTATTGGGCTCAATGTTTGAACTATAATTTTATTTTTTCTAATTTTTATTTTGGTTGATTTATATGAAATCTTTCTTGCTGTTCATATAGTTGTTAAAAGATATATACAAGAGTATATAGCCTCTATTGCTTTATTATCGTTGGATGTATTTCTCTCTTTGGCTTTGACAAAAAAGGATCCAGGAGGTTATTGTTTGCAAAATATTATTTCATTAAATGAAAAGGGCTTTCACTTTTTTGTTAGTCTATAGACTATAGAACTCGTCTAGCTGAAATCTCACTTTTTTGGATTCTCTAACGAAAACAAAGCCTCCTTTGCCTCTTTTATGCCATTTTACATATAAGTAATGATATATGATTAAAATGTTTGATAAAATTTTGGATGTAATTTTTGAAAAATTTTGTACAGTACAATTATTAGCACCAATATTTGTCCTTGTATAGTTGATTGAATGTATCTTATTAGAAAGTGGATATATAAGAAAAAATGTTAAGACAAAAATGACTGGTCAACAGGAACCTCAAAATGCTCAATAAGAAATGTAGATTTATTTATTAATGAACTCGTCCCATATCTTTTGCCTGTCAATCTTCTCTCCTTATTGTTATGCTATCTAATAGTTATAGCACTCATTGCACAACGCTCTACCTAGAGGGATAATGCTTCAAATACGCTAGAGTTCTCTTGTAATGAGCATTTGCCTACAATGTTCCTAACCATTTTATCCCTTAATGTTTCAAAAGCTTATAGATTACTTGATATTTTAGAATAACGAGAGATATGTTTTGTGAATTTTGATGAAGACCAGATGTGCTAGAAAAAAGTAATGGCAATGTGAATTTAAAAAAAAAAATAAAAAACAAAAAAATATAATAAGAAAAGGTATATGTATGTATATTTAAATACATAGATATGCATATATAAATACATATGAAGAATTTAGTCCTTATTTTTATAAATATATTAAATTTTTTAAAATTATAACTGTTGACTATTTTTTTTTTGTTTAGAAAATATAGTTTATAATTTTTTATAAATAAATTTTTTTTTTACTACATACTATTTTTGAATAATGTTTTGTGTCTTATTTGAAAATGATATTTTTTTAATGTACAAGTGCAATGTTTTAAGATGGATCAGTGATTTGTTATTTTTTTTTTAACAGTTTAATGCAAAATACCCTCTGTGGAGCTTGTAAATCAGTGCCGAACCATTTCACGGGGTTCATATTCTTTGAATTTAATTTTGGCCAAACTACTATGGATGGATCTATTTATGTAATTCTAATTTTAATGTTACTGTTTTTTTTTTTTGTTTTTAAATTGTTGTTAAATGTTAACTGTGATTGTATTTAATACCTAAAATAGACTACCATTATTTACACATCTATACCTACAAGCATAGACTCATTTAAATCTGATTTTAAATTATCATTAAAATTTCGAACCCCTTGACATGCTTATTTTGGTGCTATGAAGCTTTCCGTTTTTCTATTTTTTCTGCTCTACGCATTTCCATTCTATGTCAACTACCCACCTTATAGGTGATTTATCTTTCTCTTTATCTCTTTCTGTCTATCTATCTATAGAGATTTCTTCTTTGTGTGTGTATGTTTCTATATGATATATATTAACATACAAACATACATTATAAATTTCAAATTTCTATTTCATGAAATAATATATGTATAAATATATACATAAAATTATATATATACTGTTAATTGTCTCGATTTGTATATACTTCCAATAAGCACTTTATTATGTGATATCTAAATATATATATTTTGTACTATAACTGAATTTTACTATTGTTATAAATATTATTATTATAAAAAGCGTGTTTATATTAATTAATAATTATCGATTAATAAGTTAGGTGCAACTCTTCCTTTTTGTCTAGGCATATTGAGATTTGGTTTTATAAGTGGAAAGAAAGAGCAAATTATTAATTTGTGATGATTGTTAAAGTACAAAAGGGTTTAACAACTATTTAATATATTGTAAATTATTAAGCTCATTCTTATTATTTTTGCATTGGAAATAGCTTGTTTAAAGTTTTTCTTGTTCGTTATATGTATCAGCAGTGGACACATTTAATTCCTTTTTTTTATATTATCGAAAATTAATTAGCCATTCAGTTTGCCAGATTAAGAAAAAAACTTATAAAAAAAGATATATATAAATATTAAAAAAACAGACCACATAGGTTTTATTTAAACCAAAGGAAATTTATAAATACTTTGTTATATATTTGTACAAATTGTTTATTATTTCTTTCTTTGACAGGTATCATACAAAATGAATTTGTAGTAATCATACCCTCTTTTTTTGTTCCTTTTGAAAAGTAGAAAATAAACTAATGAAAAGGGTTATGAATGTGTCAGGTGGCTTTTTATCTCCATTTTTCTGTCCTTGGCTAAAGAACATATGATAAAAGCCAACAGGCAGTTCATATCGGAATAGACTTCTTATAATTTGTGGTAATTTTTCATCCCTTCCTCTCCTTGGTGACATTGAAAAGTTATATTATTATATGTTTGTCTATTTTACATTTTATTTTTTGTTTTTAATATAGAAATTGTGTAATAGATTAAAAAATTAACTTATGAATTGAAAGTAAAAACGTAGTTTTAGATTACATCAAAGTGTAGACAGGTAATATTTTTATATGCAATTCAATAAAAGCCATAGAATATTTTTTCAGAAACAGGCTGAATAAATTATATTATAAGAAAGGATGTAAAGAGTTGTTTTCAAAGAAATGGAACTTGTATATTGTTTGTGTATAATTAAGAGTTGTTATTTCCATTCGCCTCTGTCAATATTATGTAAAGAAAAAATTGTTCGTTTTATGTAAAATGTGGCAATTAAAGGCCAATATACATATTTTTGTGTATTTTTATGTAAGTAACCTTCCTACATTGTTTTTTGTGGACATTTTCATTTTTTCTTAGATTTATCCTATATTTTTATTTACCAAAAATCAGGAAAATATAAATTCCTAATGTACTTCAAATGTATCTTTAGAAACCAAGAAAACATGATACACAGCCAGAAAGACACTAACTTTTGTTCTATTTTAGCGATTTAAATTGAATATTTGTCAAATTTAATGACCTCATGAACTTATTGATACTCAATTCTTTTCATCCTAGCCATTCCCATTCTCGTGTTATGGGAATTTCCATAATTTAAACAAGAAATGACATAGGATAATCTTAGACGTTCCATTTGAGCAGTACAAAAGTGGTGCAAAGATGTTAAGCTATAACAACCTTAAAATAAATTCAACTTCAACCTGATTTCATGCGTACTAGTTCCTTAAGTTATGGTACCGATTTGTAATTTAAATTTTAAAAACTGCAACTTGTTAACAATTAATTAGTGTCTTATTGAAACTGGTTATAATCCTCACCTTCATAACTATTATGAACTATGTTCAGGAGTATGTTATGCATGTTTACAATAAGATGTCTGACGCATCACTTCTTATTATAGATTTTTTAGGAATTCTAATTAGGGTACTTACTGGAGTTTAAAAAAAATAATCAAGGTTTTTCCTTATTTAAAATCACTTCTACTTTCACTTATCGTGTATTTGAAATATATAGTTAGGAGGAATATTGCAGCCTTGGAAAATTTGGAACCCCAGTTTTCTACAGAAATACATATTTAAGGTACCTGAGTTCAAATAACCAAGTCTTGCAAAATGGTATATATGTGAACAGTCTGGCTCAGAAACAAAAAGTTATAAAAAAATTAATTTATGTATTTAAGACAAGAATAAGCCTGGGATGTCACAGCAACTTTTCACTAAATTGACCTTCAGGTTAAGTGCCACTTTTTTTTTACCACTTTATCCAAAATAGCTCTAATGATTTTTCTTATTGTTAGCTTTCAGAAACAATGGATAAATAAAAACCATGAAAGAAATTGATTGTCAGGTTAAAGAGAAAATAAATATTTTTGTGTTTCCATGGTTGTTATGAAAATAGGCAGAACTTTTTGACTATTATCATAAAAACCATAGAAACTAGATGACATAGTAATAGGTTTGAAATGTAGTAAGGAAAATGATAAACAAAGAAGTTGCCGTTTTGAAACGAACAATTGAAGTTTGATGCGTGCCCTGCACCAGATTTTGTTTTCATTTAATTCAAAAATGTTGAAGATTAGAGGCAGAGATAGCTTCAAACAATTGCTAATACTAATCCTTAAAAAAATAAATACTTTTTTTTTTTAAATTATACATTATTGTAGCATTGAACTTTAGTTTAAGACCAATGGGAATAAGGAACGAAACTTATAACATTTGCTACCAAAAAAGTTAGAATTTTAATTGGCTTTATGAATTTAAACAATAAAATTACTAAGGATTTAGTTATACAAAATTAATATGATATTAACAGCCATCATTGAGAATTTGAATGTTTCAGTTATAATTATTTATAAATGTTTCATGAAATCATACTTTTATTTAACTACAACCCTGAAAGATTTAATTTTAACTCTTAACTTTCATACTTTTCTGTTCCAGTGATCGTCTGCCCCTATTAATGGGATTAGATACAGGTACAAATAAAATCTACTGAAGTGATTTATCATTCTTTTTGACAGTTAATCATCATTATCAAAGTTTAGTTTTATTACCAATGACTGAAAAAATACTTTTAAAAATTCAATAAAAAAAACAGAGGAAACTCTAAACAGTAATTGGAAAAAAAAACAAACTGGTTTTGCTTCATTTCGATAGATTCTATAGAATGGTGTGATTTATTTTTATTTTTAAAGTATGTCTGTATCATTTTTTGCTTTTGATTGGTTTTGAATATAATCAACAAGAATAACATTAAAAAACTAATATGAAAATTTATTAAAACCAAGCTGTGACTTAGCTTGTACTAGTCCGAGAGCCCATGCAAAGAAATCGACATCTGATGAATACTTTGTTAGTACTTTTTTGAATCTTTATTCTATTGCAAATAAAGAAATCAGAGTCATAAACTACTTAGCAGTACATCTTACTAGTTTAATTTGAATGATTGTAGACATCTATATTTCTAATGGTTCTTGAGATATAGTTTTTCATAAATCAAATTTTTTCCGAACAACTAGAAATCAAAATTTTGTGAATTTACCTTGTCAAATATCATAAAAACTACTATTCCTACAAAGATAAATGTCATAAACTACTTAATAGTACATCCAACTAGCTTTAATTTGAGTGCCAACAGACATTTAATGGTTTCTGAGATATAATTTTTTCATAAAACAAATGTTTAATCCAAACAATTAGAAATCATTTTGTGAATTTATCCAGGTAAATATGAAATCTATTACTCCTACAAAGATTATCATGAACTACCTTATAGCACATTAAATTAGTTTTAATTTGAGTGCTAATTTGTATTTCTAATGATTCCTGAGATATAGATATCCCAAAATAAATTCACTAACTGCTGAAATTCATTTCAATAAATTTTTATGGAATGTTGTTTTCTAAAAACGTATATCGGAATTATTGAATGTAAATAGCTCTTTTAGAGCTTATATTTTAGCAAATTTACTCTACCTTAAAATAGCTGTCATTTTTGAAGTTAGCATGATCTGACTGGCAGATTCTCATTTCTTTATTAGCAATGCAATTTAGATACAAAAAAGTGATTTCAAAGTTTTCATCAGATGTTAATTTATTTCCACAGGCTCTCGAACTATACATTATTCTCAATTTTTGCAGGTTGCCTTGGATTCCTATTGACATAACTTAATATTTATTTTTCATGTTTAAACAAGAGTTTCTTGTCACAACAGTGATACCACCTGTTATATGAGGAAATGAAACTCCTGATTTGCTGATCATGTATCAGTTCTTTATATTTAAGAAATTTGAACATTCAATAAAGTAATGTTTCTTACCCATGCCACCATGTAGATAATAGGATTAAATCAATGGTACAAAAATCGATACACAATTTAAATAGGTTAAATAAAATATGAAATATGTTTTACTTCATTTATATACCAAATAAGAGCTTAGATTACCATTTAGGACAAATATATGGCTTATTATAATAATGATTTTTTCCATGGTATTTCTGTTTCATGTTCATAAAATTCCTCAGAATCATTTTCATAAATTATGATACATTAGTTTTTGACTGTAGATAATGAGTGAGGAGAAGATGGTTGCATTGTGATCATTATAGAACATAAATAAGTAAAATTATTTTACGAATGCCAATGTCTTGGCCAGTATTTCAGGGTTAAGAACAAAAAAACAAGATAACAACCATAATGAATAAAAGGAAAAATAGAAAATAATACATAATATAGTACATAAGCAGCATTGGAAGAAAATGTATAGTCTAAGTATTTTTAGAAGATAAAAGCACTATGAGAATAAATATAAAATATAAATACAATACTAAAATTATGAGAGAGGGAAGAGAAATAAAATAATATACATATGAAAACCGGTAAGTAAATATATGTCCAAAATGAAATATTTAAAATTAAAGCAAAAAAAAAATGAGAAAGAAAATATGTAAGTTCTTCACTACCCACATCCACAATCATCTTCTTTTTTATTTTGATAAATAATTTACAGTCACCATATTAAAGTTAATGAACGGGCTATGATAGGAAATGGAAAAATGTTCAAGAGTCCCAAATTGGAGTTGTGTGGGTTTGATTACCATCTTAGTAAAATAATTTTTATTTAGTGGCAGTCGTACAAAATAATTCTTGATGTACTTACTTTGGTTAGAAATGATTGTAACCTCTAGATTGGCTGCAGATCTTGTCTTCTCTGTAATTCCCTACCTATAATTAGCCAGGTTTGGTCACCACCCCTTTGAAATACAAAAACTATGAATTTTACCCAACACAAGTTTATCGTTATTATAATTCTTTAATACAATAATTGATCTAAAATATGTTTCAAATTCTTTTGAACATAGGCCACTTTGAGAAAATAATAATTAATACTTTTAACTGTTATTCCCTACAAAAAAGTACTTAAATTTATGATTGGTAATGGGTGGATTGTCCTTTAATTTAGTTCTAAGTTAAGCATGAGAAGAAAAAAAATATAATATATACACATCATATTATATTTCTGGTAGTATATATATATTAAGTATTAATATATATTTTTTTTTTACTACCTGAAGATAATCATACAACACAGCTTACCTTACTTAGTAGAGAAATATATTTTTTCCTTTTTAAAATTTTATTATTACATTTTGACTAATCTTGTTTTAATTTTCAAAACTTAACTTAGCTATTTGAAGATTCCAAACAAATTCTTTAATCCTACAAGAAGCATGCTTGAATTGGTGAATTATTGACATTGGTATTAACAAAGCTTCGAGAGAATAAAGTGTTTGATTCAAAACATATAATAACCTAGTCGCAACCATATTCCATAATAGTTTTCATTAACTGAGGTGTTCAGTCATAAAACTTGGTATCTGACAAAATGAAAACTTTCACATTGTTAAAATGTTGCTTAGTTATAATAATTTATTTTTTCTACTATATAGCAGAATATATTACTCACTTATTTTTAAATTAACATTAATTGAAAAAAATCATATATATTACCTTATACAAAAAAAATTATTATATCCATTATTGTAGGTAGTTCCTTCATTCTTTTATTCATATAATTTTACTTTGTGACTTTTTTTTTAAATGTTACTTAAATAAAGGGGAATCCAACAATCATTATCTACATTCAAAGGAATTAAACTTTGTACTAATTCTTACTCCCTTTTCCTAAACCTTCCACATATTTATTTATCTATCCTCCATCTATTTTACTATTTCTGAATAATTATCAAAATTTATATCTGAATGGAGCATACACTATCTGCAAATATATTTTCAGTTTTTTAATTTTATTTCATTTATATTTTTTAATTTTATTAATATGTTTAATTTATTTGAAATACCTACAGAGTGCTCATTAAATTCACAACACGAGTCTTGAACATTGCGACCCTGTTCATATTTTTTGAAATATTGCTTGTTTTTTTATTTATTGCATTTCTATGTAATTATATTCATTATATATTGTTACACTGTTAAAATTGAACAAAATAAACCTCGGAGAGGTGGGAGGACACCGAAACATCAGTTCTTTATATAAAGAAGAACGAAATATTAGAGTTTATAAGAATAAAAAAATTGTTGAAAAGTACTTATCACTGAAGATTTATAATATTAAATTGAACATTTCAGAAATAGGATTTAATTATTTCGTATAAACTGTTATTTAATGAATTATTTTAACAGGAGTATCCTTATTTGGTTTGTATCAATGTCACTCATTAATTCCTACTAGAGTAGTGTGACTTTGAAACAAACCTAATAAATACATCTGTCAAAATAATATGTTAAATATGAGTATTATTTTGCTTGAGGGAGCTAGTCCAAGGATGGTCAAGGAGAAACTCAATTAATACAGAACTAAGTATTAGGAGCCAATGTTCTAAAAGAGCTAAAAATAGGATTAAAAAAATAAAAATATTATTAGCAGGGAATGTTTATAACATAAGATGAAATATAAAGTTAACAATGGTAAGACTACCATAGTTTACTTTATATTTCATGTTTATTTTTTGTATTCATTTGCTGTTATATTGTTCTTTGTTCTTAGCCGTGATGAAGGCTGGAAATTCTAGCTGAAACGTTGCCACTATTAAATAAGTTATTTCAACTAATTTGTGTTATATTTTGACTGCACTCCCAACCATCTTCTCATATAATTTATCCATGGCCAACTATCTCTAATCATTATTAATAGTTTCTTACTAATTAAGTTCCTTTTTGAATGAAAATGTTTCTCAATAATTTTATAATTCACTAAAGGAGAAAATAAATCTTTTCCTTTGACCATCATGTTGGAGGCTAAAAACAAGATAAAAAAATACTGTAAACCGTGTAAGAGTGATACTCTTATGAAATGAAATACAAAAACAAAAAAAAAAAAAAGTGAACAATTATGTAAAAAAATAAACAAAGTATAGTTGCAAAGAAAGTAACAACTGAGTAAAGTAACAACTGAAGGTCGAGAGAACAGGAAAATAAAGAAAAATCAGGATACCCACCTTATATCCAGGAAATATGCCAAAGAATGAAGGAAGGCAAAGGAGTGGAGAGTTTGACAATTAAAAAATGATGGTTATATAATAAATGCAATGGATATTATAAATATAAAATTATAGAAAAGCATAGTAATAATAGGAAAAATAAGTAAACATTAAATGATAATATACATAAATACTTAATTAATTAATATAAAAAGACTAAAAAAAATAAAATATAAAAAGGATTAAATATACTAATATATGTATAGATAATATTATGAAGAAAAAGAAAATGTACGAATTGAAGGGAGCTACAAAAGTGTTTTTATTTTATATAAGATTATATATAATTTAATGAACATAAATCATAGTGCAATAAATTCGTACCTACTGCGAAGAAGTTGATAACTCGTTATTTCGTTATCTCAACTTATCAACATCTCCACGGTGGGTACAGAAATGTAAATACAAGGTGAAAATATAGGATAAATACAAAATACAGTTTAATATAAAAAAGATACAGGAGGATAATAAGTAATCTTACTTTTAAAATGCATAACAGAGAAAAAAAGAAATAATAAAATGAAATAAAAAAGAGGATAAAATAAAAAAAGATGGAGTAGGAACAAAATTAAAAGGAAAATTATTGAATGCATATGTTGATAGGTCATATAGATACAGATTTTATCATTGACAGGTTCAGGTTCCAAATGAATATGGAAAGGTCTTTAGGGTTACTAATCCATGATTATTAAAAACATCAAATTTAAATGCAGCATTAATATTAAAAAATTCAAAGGCAAAGAGGCCATGATTTGATATAAGTAAAATAAACATGACAAGATTTACAGAAATAATTAAAATTATATTTTTGTATTCGTAATAATAATTATATATCTAAATTTATATTGAATTGGTAAAAATGTTTAATTTAATTCAGATTAAATATATTTTAATTACTTCCGTTAAAAAATATTGTGCTTTCACTGCAATTAAAATTTCTCTTTAAGGTTCCCTCTTTCCTCTTAACCATATATGGCAATAACTCTCCCCCACCCCTTCCATTATTCCTTTTGATTGGTTGGGGTTCACTTTCCCAACCAATCAAACTAAAGAACTGGAGAAATACTGCCATATATGGTAAAGAGGGACTAGAGACTGTAAAAAAGAAGTTTCAATTGTAATGGAAATAGGATTGTTGTTATTGGGAGTAAATTAAACATGAATTAGGTCTTAATGAATGTTTTTACCATTTAACACCAATTTAAACAAATTGTAATTATCACAAAGTCATTAATTATGTAATTATGTAATACCAATAATTACTGTAAATCTAGTAATACTTATTTTCTCCTTTTTAGCTTAAGATTTGATGGTTGGTAATTGATTTCACAACATTCTTTCAGTGCTCAAAGAAACACTGTAAAATTGTATAAAGTAGCAACATCAGTACTTTGTAGTGTCTATTGTTATCCTAAAATAGATTAAAAGGAATGACATCTCAAGAAAATAATAATATTAATAATTAAAAGAATAATTCCTTCATTTTTTAAAATCATTTGTGTATGGTTACGGGAATTTACCTTCCCATGACAGATGAATGAAAATTTATTTCAAACATAGCATTTGAAGCATTGAAAAATTAAAATACTAACAAGCCAAAATTCAGCATATGGTTACTGTATAAAATAAACAATTTTACTATTTGTGTGTTTTTTAAAATATTAAATCATTCACAAAAAAAAATTCACCAGAATTAGAAATACAACCCAGCTGTTTTTTTTTATTTTATGGAATAATGTTATGATTTATCACAGAAGTATTTATCAACCATTTTAGTTTCTAGCTTAAGAGCTATAAATAAATAATGTAAAAGTCAAATTTTGCAAGCCTTTTTTTTTTTTTTTTTTTCGTGAATGCAAAGTAAGCAGAGGAAATTATTTTTATTAAAAAAATCATACAATAATCCATTATGTGGCAAGCTTTACTTATATCACAATTTTAGTAATCAGACAATTCTATCAGTACCCTAAACCCTTCGTGTGTTCCAAAACTGTAGTAGAAAATAAGTAGACAGCTTTATTTTTATATCAAATACCTTAAAAAGATACAAAATGATACAATGATAAGAATAAAAATACAAAGATAAGATACAAAGATCTTTGTATTTTTATTCTTATCAGTATCTTTCTAGCCCTGATGAAGCCCTGCAAAGTAGGGCGAAACGTTGGCATAAAATAAATAAATATGGTTTTGTTTATTTATGTTGTTCTTTGCTGACCGCACCCCCCGACAAACTTCTTCAAGCATTAATCTACGGTCAACTATCTACATCTCAATACCTTAATACTATTTTCCTTTTTTGTTTTTTTTTTGCTTTTATTTATAAATAAGAATTAGTCAATAGCGATTGAAGCATTTGGTCATAAAACATAGTGACTGAAATTTTCCATGAATTTCAATTCTTGGCATCATTGGCGTTTTTAAGGCTAACTTCATAAATTGTTGAAAGAATCTTAAAGAACTTTGTTTTCTTAAGACAACAATGTAGATATTAAGTTATATATAGTAAATGACTACTAGTTTAAGGTAAAATATTGTAATTAACAAACAATTTAACATTGTACAACTTTTCATTTTTTCAGTTACCATGTTTTATGACCAAACCCCTCAATTATCTACAATCAGCAGATGAGCTGAGATAATAAATAGGTGAAAAAAAAGAAAAAGACTTATTCCTTGAATTTTAATATGAGGGCAAAAATTGAAAATCAAGAAGAAAAGAAGTGAAAATCCTTAATCTTCCTGTTTTGTATTTTTCAATTCGTATAAGTATTGATCAACGTTTTGTAGGATGTCACTGTCCTTAGGAGGCTTGATTTTTTAAAGCTATATATTAATTATTTCTACCTCCTTTATTTATAAATAAATGTGAAAAAATAAAAATTAAGATGTATATATGGTATGGATATAAAAATGTTCAATTATTTTCTATTCTAGCCCTGAAAAACATGGAATTAGAGACCAAATACTGATAGGGTAGTCAAATTCTTAAACTTGTGATATTGTAAGTAAAGCTTGGAAGATAATATATTGTTATATGTCACTTTTTGGTAACATAATTTCCACTGCTTACTATGTGATTATGAAAAAAACAGAAATGACTCGGGTAGCAAGATTTACATTTACATACATTTTATATGAATAACCTTTAATCTAGAAATTAAACTGGAGGTTAAATACTGAAGTGAGAAATACATAGTAAGCTTATTTTTTAAAAAGCTGATATTATTTGGGGGGTAAGTACACCATGGATCTGCCTCCCCTCGACTTTGGAAAGAGACTGTACATCATAAACCTGTCTTTCTAAATTCATCAATTATACAAATACACACCGATTAATGTGTATTGATTACTTAGTTTATTCTATGGTTTTACAGCCTCAGACATTTCCAGTTGTCAAGAGAGAAACAACACAAAAGTATTAATGGTCTGTGTTGAATACTTACCCTGCATCATTTCAAGATGGATAGATTTATATCTTTAGACCTAAAGAAGAAAAACAGGGTTGATAAATTGGCATTTAATAAATAGTTACCATTATTCCTGACCACCATCAGGGTCATTTCCTTCTTGACCAAAAAATTAATATATAATATATACTATAAAACAGGGAACTCGCAGCAAAATAGCCAATGCATGCAAAACGAGACATCTTTCAATTTTTAAAACAATTAGCATTAACAGTAAAATTATTTAATCAGACCTATATACTGAATATTAGGCTTTTTTGTGTTTTAATTCTTTACTTCCACAGTGATTGAGAACAATTTGCATTCATCTGTAATGGTAAGTATGTCAATTTCCATAATCAGGCACAAATAATTTTTAAACTGGGGCAACTTATTATTGATTATATTATTATTACTTTCGATAGATGTCATTCCTAAAAAAATATATTAGTATAAGAATAAATTATGAAATAATTACTTATATTGCCACTCTATACACATTTACAGTGTTTATTTGAGAAACTAAAAAACAGTCGCAATGTTGTGAAATTCATGACTAAGATTAAAACCTTAATCTAAAAACAGGAAAATAAACATGACAAGCTTTACAAAAATAATTGGCATTACATAATAGACTTTGTAATAATTGACTTTGACATTAAAACTAGATTTAAAGGGGGTAAAAATGTTTGTTGAGGTTTACTCAATATGTAATTTACTTCCAGAAACTACAATCCTGTTTTCACCGCAATTGAAATTTCTCTTTAAGAGCCTCTCTTCCCTCTTTACCATATATGGCAATATCCCTCCAATCCTTCATTTTGATTGGTTGGGAAAGTAAACCAGCTTATGACTAACCACAACCTCCTTGTCTTTGAAATTTTTAACATTGATTATGCATTTAAAATTTAATGTTTTTTAATAAACACTCACTAGTAAGCCTAAAGGTTACACCACTAACACATGTACATTGTAATAATTATAATTGAAAGAAATACATATAGCTTTGATAATAAAAATAGGCCGATGGTTGGTTCATGGACTGTTTACATGAAGTAGTGCTCCTAAAGAAAGTGTATATAAATAATAAAATTAAAATCAAATCATTTTTTCCATTACCAAAATTAAATTTGAAAAAAAATAAAATTAGTTTGTTTTTTATAATCACTTTCAAATATTAGGCTGCTTTCTTCTGAATGAAACGAGATACAAGGAGTGACGCGATTGGTGGAGAGTTCCCCTAAAGGAGTGAATGGCAGGTTCTCCAGCCAATCAGATGTCTCCTTGCATCACCCTTCTATATCAGCGTATGAATACCCTTGACGTTAAAATTATTTCCTATTCAGTTAGCAGTGAATGCGAGGATTGCCTCTCTTGCTGGTACACCTATCCAGTAACTATAGTGAATTTTACTTAGGTTATTAACGATTACGGATATCGCACAAAGATATGGTGAGTACGGCATATTGTGTTAAGCTTATCATTGAGATATGTTTTAGAAATCACTATTGTTGATAATTCTCGCTGATAATACTAAAATGTATAGTGTTGTATTCCCGCTATATAAGCCGGCTCCGCCATTTTCGGTGTAGTAGGATTTTAAAATTTAAGTTCTCTGAATTTACATCCCGAATTCTGTTTGATTGTAATTATCGAATCTTTAGAAGGGTTTGGTTGAATGATATAGTTGTTGGCGATGTTAGGCCGTTGAGTCTTATGATGAATTATTGGCTGTGAACACGTTTACTTTTGTTCCATATTTGTAATGTTTATTAGTCAAAGAAGATATTTAACACGGATTTTGTACCCCTATTATTGTACAGCAGTTTCAATATTTAGTTTGTAACCAGTTTGTTAATAAACCGATTTGTAATAGAGTTCATTAACCCAGTATACTTATTCATTTGTACCTTACATAAGTTTTAATTTACGTTTATTTGTTGTTATCAAATCGTATTTATTAATTGAAACTTGATGTTTGGTTTCCTATTAAATGGTTATGTTTAAAGCAATTCAATTTTACAATCAAAATTACTAATTATAATTAGTCCTTTCTAAATTAACAACAAATAATTAAATTTCTCTTTAATTTATCACATGAGCAGTATCAGATTAGTTAAGAAATTAGGATTTGAATAATTCCCTATGGGAAGATGAGTCACTGAAGGAGATAGCATGTTCATTACTGAGTCACTCAGTAGCTTCTTAGTCCTCAAGCTTTTTTTAAGTTTGGTTGTTTATGATTTATCCATGTTATTGGTCTCATGTTTAAGGAAATTTTTTTTTTTGTATGATTTGGAGCAATTATATATTACACTATTTGAATGCTTTATTGTTGTTTAATGAAATTATTTCTTATTTAATCAAAGTTAATGTTTTAGTATCTTATTTTATTTGTAACCAGTTTTTTCTCTGCAAAAATTTGATCAATCTTTAATTGTTCAACCTATGTTTTTTCATAAATGTTTTATGGTTTAATGTTTTAGGTGGTTTAATTAAAGTCTATGTACTGTGTTTCAAGATTTATGTGCAGTTTAGATATAAATGCATCATATATTCCATTTGTGAATTGATTTAAAAGACCTTATAATCCTTTTTTAATTATTAGTCATTCCACTAAATTTTGATAATATTTGAACCTTTCATTACTATTTAGGTTTCATCTCGAGATGCTATCCTTTAAGTTATTTAAGTATATGTAGAATAGGGTATATGATGTATTGATTTAGTTGCGATTGGAATGACAACATTTAATACAAATTCTAATTCACTCATTGTCGTTTTTATGCTTGAGTCTGATGAATCCCGAAATTAATTAAATATGAATCATTGTTTATACAACTAGCCTTATGCTTGTATCAGTGAACAAAGGTTATGTGTTATTGTATTTGTGTTTATTAAGTTAAAATTAAATTATAACATATTAAATGCTTAGGGTTATATGTTTTTATCAAAGGAAAAATCCTGTTGTTAAAATAAAGTTAAAACAAACAATAAAATTTGTTGAACAAAGATGGATAAGTATACTGAATTAGTCAGCAGACTTAATTAAACAGTATTTCTTCCTGAAAATAATAATTTGTACAGAAAGTTTAATACAATATTAGTGAGTGAATTTAAAAAAATTAAATTATACCCTTATCTTGTAAAATCCATTACTTTCCTGCAGGAATGCCCTGCCCTGTAAGTCTGTTGACTAATATACTTATCCATTTTTTGTGATAATTTTTTTTATTTGTTTCCCTTTATTTTTAGCAACATATTTTAAATTTAACTATTGCTAAAAATGTGTAACAAGTCATTATCAATTATTTCTTTTTTAGAAGCTTAGTTTTTTATATTTTCAATTATCCCTACTGACAACAGTTTTTATGAAATATTCAAGATAATTTTTAAATGTATTATTTATATTTTGGTTACTATATTTGGTCATTTGTTATGCCTTAATAGGAAGTGGTGCTATTTATTTGAAATTGGTAGCATTTATTCATTGGTTAAGAGTAACTTTTATGTTAAAATAACAAATCAGTCAGCATGTATTTTAGTTGTTATAGGAACTGTTTTGAGGAAAATATTGTTTGTTTTAAGAGATCTCTATATTTGTATTTATATGTATAAAATTATTCCTCCATTTTAATTCTTGCGTTGATCGTGTATTGGCTGGGTTGGAATTGAAATAGAATTTGTGGATATATTTATCATATTAAAAGATTAATATGGTCTTAATTTTTAAGGAAAGAATTAATAGTACATATGGTTTTTAATAGTGGTGTTTACTTCATTCATTGAATATTTCTTTATTACTAAATATTTATGCTTTGGTACTAGAATACATTTTAAATAAGTATCACCCTCCTTGTTGTCTCTTATTTAAATTTTTGTTTACAACATATTTCAGTTTAAATAAAGATCAATCCTGTTAACTTAAGAACCATAAAAAATTGTTATTAATTAAGTATTTCTGTTTATCAAAAAGTATAATGTAGTATGCTAATTAAGTTCAATATTCCCCTAAATAATTGATCTTATATTTTTTTATTTTGGTAAATTATGTACACAAAGCTGTGACTGGTGATGTTAATTTTAATTACTTATTTATTTTTTTACAAGCTTAAACTAAGTTTATTAGCAGGCTCAATTCGGTAGCTGGAGTTGCCGTTAGTGATGGGGTGGGATTTACCTCCTGGAGCGAGGAGGGAGGGTTTGGCTTGGGCGTGGCGGTGGTGGCTAGGGGTCATTGCCCCACCCCCAGTCGTCAATACCCACAGCAAGTCTTCCCCCAAGCCTTAGCTTCTGTATTAATAGAGGAAAGGGCATAGAGCTTTTTGGGAGTAACTGCTTCCTCCAAAGATTGTTTGATGGTTTTCATCTTTCTGACGTATAAAGATAAAGAAAGATCTAAGCGGTAAATATCCGATATTTTTCAACGACACGACAGACTAGCTAGTATTAGTGGCTACAGTTAATTATTTTTTACTTACTGATTCACCTAATCAGAATTCAAGGGTTATTGGTAGCTCTATATAACTTTTCCTTTTCCGTTCCTAATACTTTCAGTTGTTTAAACGTTATTTGTCATGATTAATGGGCATCAATTAATCATTGTTCATTCTTTTAATTTTCTCTGTAAATAATGATATTATTTCCGCCGCATTCTTATGATGTAGTTATTCCAATTGATTTTTGTAATTTTTTTTAGAGCTTAGCTAATTATTTTATTATTGATAAGCTAAGTATTTTAGCTAAAATAGTTTGTAAATTTATTGATTTGCTAGGAATCTTTTACGAGTCCTGTTTTAAAAATTTGGTCTTTCCGTGGTTTTGAATCCGATGAGATTCGATATTGCCAAGTATGGAAATTGTTGCTTAGGCGATAAGACCTGTTGTACAGTTACAGAAGTTATCCAAAGGCGGGCAACAGTTGCCCGTAAGAGAAAACAAATTCCATGTCTTAGTTCGACGATTGTAACAATACATCAAGTTCATTATGATCAATATTTTTTTAATGTAATTTATGATGCTATTTAACTCGTTGGAAATATAATAGGAATCATCTATTGTGAAATAGGCGAATATAAAGGTTTCTTGCTTAACGATTGCTGGAACAAGCAAGTTCCTTTTTTTATTTCGTACTCGTATTGCCACGTCATCTCCGCAGCGCTCCAGTGAATAGCAGAGTCAGAAATATTTTGGCCTAAAAAGACTCATTTGTATTTCGTTCTAAATATGTCATAATAGTTCATCGATTGAAATCGATATTTCACTTCGATTTATCTTAGTTAATGTTTCCTAGCCACTTGATCAAGTTTTAGATCCACATAATGTTTCAAACGAAAAACATGACCTATATTTCTTGAATAAAATATCAGTTATTTCTATTTATTTTAAAAAGTGATAGGAAAACAGATCCGAGCAAATTTCCCCTCAAAATTGTAAATTAAAAACCAAGTATATGCTGAGTTGAAAATTTATCTACTTTTACCCTGTGTTCGGAGCTGTATGTTAATGTTTTTTTAAACTTTATATGAAGTTAAAGTTTTACCCTAATTGTTAAGCTAAATTAAATCCTAATTTTGTAATTTATTTATTTATATAAAGAACATAATTATATTAAGCCTCTTTCTTTCTTTTTTATTTTTAAACCTGATTGATAACCCTATACGACCCTGTGTTTACATCGATGTCATATTTAAAATGGATTTCAAGCATTTCATTATAAGTGAAACTATCATTTGTCTTTAGGTTATTAATTACTTGAAATATCCTCTTGCCAACCCAAGGTTACATAGGATACGGCAACACAATCGAATAATCCTACTATCATCCTTCCCATATTCCCTCAGAAATATCCACTGAAAATTAAAAATGGTTGACACCTTTTGAGAATTAATATGTGCAAGCATTAAAAAAAAAAATATTTACCTTGATCCCTGTTTAGTAGTCTGCGCCACATGAAACCCTGCAAATTAATTAATTAATCATGGGTTTATTATTGGATTAATTAATTTATCATATCAGTAAACTACAAATAATGAAATATCTGCTGTGGAATCTACGTATCTAAAGGAGTGAAACCTAGTGTATAAAGAAGAATTTCCACAAAGAAGTCCACAAATTATTGTACAACTATCCGATCGTTACATAAACGATTTGCGCCACAAACAAGAGATAAGTCGATTTGTCTGTTGTTGCGCCAATGATTTTTTTTTCTTTTTTTCTTTTTCACAAAAATAAATTTGTTTTTTTCCAAACTCCAGCGGGATCTATGTCAGTCTAAGTAGTTTTCTGTGTTAATACAATACTTGGTTATGAGGAAAAGCAGACAGGTTAATTGCAGTCCTTGATACCTATTTACCAAAATATCTAGGAATAATCGTTTCGTTTTTAAGAGAATGCTCCACGTTCATTTTTTTATTTAATAACGTTCTATGCAAGTTATCAGTAGTCAACTAAATTAATTATGGGTTGTCTTTGTATAAAGCAATATACAAATAGAGCACAATTTATGTAATTAAGGTTTAAACCACAACACTTGCATTTTATCTGAAGCAAAAACAAAAACAGAATTAATTGGTTGAACCTAATGCTTCAGTACTAATATCAGTCGAATACACTAAAGAACAAAAAAGGAGGCCAGGCAGAGAATTGAAACAGGATAAGTGAGTAAATTTTTACCAGTAGAAGTTCTATGTTACGCATACTTGTGTAACATTGAACTATGACTAACACCTGTATTGCTCATCAAAGCAGGAAAACGTTAAAAAAAAAAAAAATAAATGTATCAAAAATTTTTTGTCTACATTGAAGTGACAATACTTCTTTGTTTAGGGCATTTTTGTTCTCATATCCTCAATTGTGGTGCTAGATGCTTCCTCGTGTGATGAAATTTCGCCTTCAGGAGTGAATCAATGTGTCGCAGTTGGACGACAAATAAGACTTATGTACCTTCAGAGATGTATTTATATATCGTGAACAAAGGTTTCTTAAGTTATGTTTGTTCCAATCCTCAGTCGAGTGAGATACGTTTCGCTATGGTGATCGCGGTTAAATATTTGGTAAGTTTCAAAAAAATATCTCCTATATTGAATTTCAATATCGAAACATTTATTAGTTAAGTGTAAATACCTGCTGTAACTATAACCAATGAATCTTTAAAAAATAAGGTAGGCTATGGGTAAATATATTTAAACAGAATAATTTCTTAAAGCTCTGTAGATTAAAAAGTGTATTAATATTAAGAACACACTAAGTACTGACTGAATTCACGTTACATTAATAAATAATAATAATACAATCGTTGAGCAATGATTAAAGCATAGTTAAAACAAATCATGTTTTTTTTTTTTTTCTAGAAGTACTGAAACAAGTGAATTCGTTTAAGACAGGACATGCTGATGAAAAACAACACACATACAAAAAACCCACATTTTTTACACTTTACCTATGTATGAAATATATAGTAAGGGAAAGTAGTAAGCGGATTTTTAAAATAAAAAACTCTTCCTCTAAAGTACCTTTTATTTTGTTAGTTAAAAATAATTAACTATTCCAAAGTTTGGCTTGTGGATATATATAAACTATAAAAGAATTTTATAATAAATTGAAGGAATAGCAAGAAGAAAAACTTCATTTTCTGGTTAAAAATACATTACTGAACATTAAAGTAGTTAATTAGACGTATTATATATCGTTGGGAAGTCGAAGGTCTTAGAAAGAACAATATTCAACATAGGAAGTTATGGAGATAGACGAAAAATGCCTGTATATAAGGTATATTATAAAATAATTTTGACGGTAAGAATCCATGAGCAGTTTTGCCATTGATAATGTTTGTTTGTCGCCATAGTCACAATGACTCATATAACTTCACTTAACCTAAATATTAGCCTTTAGGTTTTCAATATTGATTCTATAACAATTTACCATTGAATAAATGGTTAAGAGCAGAATGTACATTTGATTAAATTTAAAAAGAAGTATAATTAAATGTTTATCATTGTCATTGTTAATAATAAAAAAAAATATCTGTTCCAAAACGAGCTATTAATATCATTTCAAAATAGGAGAGTAAGTGAAAGTTATGTGATCCGCGCGCCGCACCAGGTTTTTATTATTTTTCAATTATGTCTTAACCTTAAGATCTCTCATAAAATGAATGGGTTAGTGATATTTTTAATTTTAGACCAGCAATAGACTTTTTGCTGTCATAAGAGCATCCGTGATGTCATACTTAGTTACGTTACATGGCATGATTCACTCATTTGTTATATATTATTTTGTGTAGCTGTACTAACAATATTCGAAACTTCTGGAACTCCATGGATAACTAATGTTCTTAGAATAAATGTCATTGTATGGTTACTAAGGAATATAATAATTGATATAACGTAAATAAATAAACTGCTTTCATAAGGCTCATAAACTTCCTGCTTCAATAAATACGTCTATGATTTTTTGTATCTGTACGTTTGTATCAGGTCTCTTTTGTGTCGTAACAAGATTTTATACTTCTGTTTCTACATAAATAACTACAGTTCTCTTTTAATATATCATCCTCTGTAAATCCTTCGCCGTAATTTAAGTTTACCCGTACTTGTCCACCCTTCCTTTCATTACACCTCCTCCCCTCTCTCCCTCCTGAACAAGGGTTGGCCAAATTTATTGATCGGGTAAAAAAGTTTGTCGAACACAACTTCCTTGTCTCCTGTCAACCAAGAATGGTTTAGTCACAAATCAGTCATTCTCTCTGTTTCATTTATTCGGTGTATTAATAATATAAAAACTGATGCGTCTGTCATTGGTTTTTGTTCTATTAACATCCTTTATAACATAATCCATTACTGGTACTGATGGGTATTATAACTTTACTTACATACCGAAGTTAAGGAAGTAAAGTTTATTTATATTAATTATGGAAAAAAAAGTCTCTAAAATCGAAAAATTTTACGCTTTAGAACGTTCTGAACAAAATTAATTATATTTCTATTCTTAATTAAATTCATGAAACGTGCAAAACACCCGCTATAGTGAATCCCATTTTGATTAAATTTTTACCTTCGCTTAACCACTCCTTTGAATATTTTCCTTGATATATCTGTATTTAAAAGAGTCTAAATTTTATTCTAAAAAAATAAATAGTTAACCATGAAATATAGTTAATTATGTAGAAATGCTGAGAAAGTATCCTGTATGCTTGGCAAGCGTTTTTACCAAGCATCACTTAAATAAAGCTAAATTGAATGTGATGTAGTTTTGCTGAGAACATATATATTTTTTTAAATTTTATCCTCTTTAAACTGGAAAACAAAACAAAAAATAAACATAAAGTACCCACATATGTACGTTTAGTAGAATGTCATCACAATGTTTTCATTCCTTACATGTTAAGTGTTAAATATAGCAGTCTATTTGCCGATTGTCAATCTCGTATTTGACCCGTGCGGTTCCGAATACTGAGAGAAGAAAAAGAAGACAAATAATTAAAACATCGCCCGTAAAATGGTGGTTTATAAAAATTTAAGTTATTTGTTTGAGTTTAATTTTTTTTTCTTTTTACTTTAACTTTAAAAGATGCAATACTCTCAATATACAGGTATAAATTTCACTTATAATCAGTTCGTAAATTTTGTTGAGATATTCGCATTTAAATTGAATTTTCTGTGTAGTGCTTTGTTCTTTTTCCATTTGACTGAGAATGCTGAAAGCATGGATGCCTAACCGCATTGCAGTATTGGCGGGTTCCTGACCCTATTGCCGGCCTTGTGCTTCTAAATGTCGGGTCGATTTCCGATATCAATGTCCCTTAACTTCATCTTCTAATTTATTATATCAGAGTTTTTAACCTTTATAGTTTATTATTTGTACGAGTTAATATAAAGTTTACTAAAGAAAAGGATGTATTATAGACTGGGTTTCGCTGTAGCTGTTGTCTTGGTTGTGGTTGCTTGCCTTATATGGTATCAACCTTCGCCTGCATCTAATACTAGGCCTCAATGCATTCGAACCTTGTTTCTGTCGGATCCTTCAGCCATTACTGTCTACGTTCAAACCAGTTTCTCAAGTACATATATTTACTTCTAATAAGGCAAGTTTTTCTCTGAAGCGTAAACTCTTTCTATAGAAAAATAATTTTTAGTTAAATAGATCCTGTAAACACCGAAGGTTCAAATAAAACCTGTAAACACCGAATAATCACTTTTTGGATATCCAAGCTCAATCAATGTAATTTTATGGCATGATAAGTACGTGTCTTCAAGTATGTATTCATCTACAGTTGAAAAGGTTTTCGGTTTAGACGAGCGAGTACGTCTAATAGGCATTGCGCAAGTAATAATCTATATATGTTCTCCCAACACCATTATGTGGGTTAATTTTTTTGACATAATATGCTTGATTTATAGCTCGAAAAATTCCTTGATACCTATTATTATTTATTTAATACCGTCTCCTGGTTAATTACTGTCCACTTTCCTAACCATAACATTTTTATTACCATTAGTTATAAAATTGAATTGTGTTAAATCGGCCTACTAACTGATAGATACTTTTTCTATTATCATTAGAGGTATTTATGATTTATGTTTAGATGTTAAAAGTTTTAACATACTAAATGTTATATGTATAGGATTGTTGAGCAGCCCAATTTAAGTCCGTGTTATATGTTAAATGTAGAGGAGCTCTAGTTGATTTTCTGGACATCTTGTTTTGTAAACTGTCCTAACAGAATTCCATCTATGATCGAACTCTCTTGCGAAACGTGTCTCTGATGATTTTGAACATTGTGGATCTCTTAATTACCATTTATAAAACGAAATATCCTATTATTAGTTGAAACAGCCTAATTTTAAAATTGTTGAATTCATTACAGGCTAGTAAACTACTTTACTGAAGCTCAGGAAATAAAAGTTGGGAATAGGAATTTTCAAGTGGTATTAGGTACTAATCATCAATTCTGATTGATGCATCTGCAAATTTGTGATGATAAAATCTCCAACACCTTCGTCAGACCAGCTTTCTTCTACCTCACTTGTTTCTTGTTACTCTCCTACATTTTCCCCATTACATTATTATTATTTTGATCATAGTTTAAAGACGTCCAAAACAAAGACTAAACATGAACTGTGAACAACTAACCTATCAAAACAACAGGAAACAAAATGGTGTGGAGCTCAGCTGGTCTGTTGTGTGATGTCATTCTCCATTTAGCAGACCTACTAACAATCTAAACCATGTTATACCGTTTTAACATGCTAAAAGAAGGAAATATTTCTCCATTTATTACAGTTTTTCCGTTTAACACACTTTAACATGTTAATCTAAAAATCATAAATACCCCTAGTATAAGAAAAGCCTAGTAGTGTTAAGTCCTTCTATGTCTGTTGTTGGCGTTGTGGGTACTGTATAGCTTACCCCATGTCCGTTTCTAACTTAAATCAATTAAAAATTCATGATTAATACTTTAACAATGATTTAAACAATTAGACTGGAATATATCAATAAATAAGGTTAATTAATTAATTAGTTAATGATGAATAAATAAATGTTCAAATTTAAGGCTGTATTTCTTGTTTTGTTTTTTATTAAATAATTGACTAGTGAGTCAGATTAAAAAAAAAACAAAAAAAAAAAACGTTAATCAGTATTTCCATCTCCGCTGTCATGTTTTCGAGTGATTTGTTAAAGGAGCTATTTGTTTCCTGTGCCTGAGTTGTTGCGAACTAATACCTGAGAACATCCTCGAGAGATTAGAGGCTAAAAAAGATTCGGTTCTGCCACAGTAAAAAAAAAAGTAATGCAAGAGTAGGGATTTTTTTTAAGGATTGTCTGAGAATCGTCACTCTCTCAGTATTTAAAGAGTAGTTCAGTTCATAATAGCTTCTCTCTAGAACTGCCAGAACAATATTTTATAATTTTTTTTTTTAATATTGCAAAACACATCTCGTGATTTGTAATACAAATATCAAATTTATATAAAGTGTTATTTTAAAAAAGTTTTGAAAAAAAAAAATATGGTGCTTATTATAAGCAATTGATTCTTCAGAAAATTCATTGCTACGTTGAAGTGGGGACCATAGCGAACTAGCATTGTAACAAGGGGTGAGAAGGACTTGGAGTACAGTCCTGACAGAAATGTAGGGATTCAATTCCGTAACTGTTGGTGCAATGTTGTTTGGTATCAATTTGTAAAATGTTCAATTACAAATTTCTTCAAAATCTCAACTGGTAAGGGGTTAGTCCACTCGAGTTCTCATTTTTGAAAAAACTTTAAAACTTTCTCATATTTAATCTTGGCAATAATATTAATCGAAGTTGATTATTATTGAAATCGTTTCTCTAAAACTTTTAATGGATTTGAAAAAAAGAAAATTTAATTTTTCAAGGAAAAAGGTGGAGTTGTATTTTGCCAGTCCCTGGCGCTGTTTCTGTCTTATTATTAGACCCAGTCTATTTTAAAATGTATATATTCGTATTTATGTTTTATAATTCACATATTTAAAATAAATCTATATGAAGGTTTAATATTCTGCATTAAATCTACAGATTTTTCTTCCAGTATTATAAAATATGTGCATTTTACACTTTCACACGGCAATTATAAATCTGTCTGGTAGAAATTATAGAATTAAATTTGTCATCATTGTAGAAGCATCATGGCATATCTAAATTCCGTCAACTTTTCAAGACTGTAAAATAATTATGTTAGTATGTGCATATCTCTGTGTTGAATGTGCGAAGTTTTACTCCCTAGAAGGATTTGAATTTCGTTTTAGTGTGATTTTCGCACTACTATCAATTACAAAATATTTATGTTGGTTGAATCAAGTCAAGAAATATTTTTTCTAACAGACATGGTTAATTAGTTGTATTACTTACAAAAGTTATTACTGTTCTGCTTTCTACAAATGTCCGAGCGTAACAATTTTTACTTTAAATTATATCTTAACTTCATTTGCTTATATCTCGGGGGAAAGGTTTTACTGTATGCAGTTATTAGAACAGGCTGTAGAATATTCGGAATATCTCATAAAGAATATGTATATCGATATGGAGAATATCATTATCGGAAATTTTCATAACTTTCTGGACTTAAAAATTCGTGACATTCCTTAACTTTTATAGTGATGTTGGCCACCACTTTCACTCGAGTTTTTTTTATACCAGCGGCCTGAAAGGAAAAATAATAGGTTAGCATGTATTGAATTATCATTGTGGCTTCATTACAATTGATATAGTCAATGTTCTATAGTTTAAAAAATTATTTTACCGTTATTTTTATGAAATATGGTCTTGAAATGACTTAACCGTATTTCAACGTTTCATCTATTTATAGATTCTATTTCACCTCAATTATGGGTACAAAAATTTCAAATAAACATTTTATTAATAGATTATGCATCTAAGTTTTGATGACCATAGAAAATTCAGAATTAAATTTTTCATTTTTGGATATTATTTTTGTTAAAATTTGCCCGTTATTTGTGATTCACCCTTAACTAGTTTTATCATTGAGATTAAATTCTAAAGAAAATTATTTGACTCAATTTCATTTAAAATCTAACGTACGCCATGCTGCTTATTTGATTACGATATGCTCCCCTCTAATTTAAGTAATTTGATTATTTTTAAAACGAATAATTATGTAAATATGTTGGATAATAATATGACGTGAACGCCATTGGCCTATGCTCACTTCGATAGAGCCCCTCGTTAGGAGGTGAAACAGAGCAAGGAGGTCCTCATTATTCGCGGTCATTGCTACACCTCTCAGCCAAGTTAAGATTTTAGTTAAAAGTTCAAATAGTTTTTTATAATAGGCAAAAGAAAGGATGCTAATATTACTAAATTTATATTCCTTTGTAGATAATAACTTTCGGTCGCTATTCAGCTATCTCTGTTATCTTAATGGTTTCGTTGTTTATCTTGCTCGCCGATTTTATTTGCTACTTCGAATTTATATTATTTAGCCATATTCGACAATCGTGAGATATTTTATTACCACTTTCTATGTTTTTTTTTTGTTTTTTTCAAATTTTATATCCGCCTTGTGTTTGTAATATTCTATATTTGTCTTGATTTATTTTTGAACATCAACAACTTAAATTTTTTGTTTAATTCAACAAAATTTTTTTTAATATTGATATGGTTACAGTATCGATCTTCAATGTAAAATAAATTAGTTATAACTTCAAAGAAACCAACTTAAATGAAAACTATGCACTTAATTTTGGCATTGTAAGAAATATTAAACATTAGCGCTTGTAATAAAAATCATGGAACTAAATGATCGTTTAAAAAGGGAGGGAGGGGGGAGGAGTAGAAATGGTTCCCCAGAAATTAAAAAAATACATTTATTATAAGAAGTCCTTTTTTTTTTTCCAAGACCCATGGTTATATATAGTTTGATATGCGTCGGTAACAATTAAGGGTGAAATCTAAGAAGTCAATTATGAAATAGCGTTGTTTTTACTTAATTGGTTACAGCTTTCTTTGTTGAAAATGATCCTACGTATTGGCATCTAGAATTTTATTCTTGATATTGGAAAATTGGAAATAATAGATTTAAAAGCAACATTCAAGCATTTATTTATGTATTTTGGAAGAAGGGAGCGTGATATTCTTAAAATGCACAGCCTCGGGAGTGGGATGGCTCAGTGAGTAAAGCGCTGTGCTACCGACTTCCCCGTGAGTCAGTCCTGTGGGCCCGCTCAGCCTCTATGATACGAGAAAAATCTGGTGATTGAGTGTGATCTTGGAACAAATCGTCTTGTACAACCGCTGTTCAAGAAACAGTACTTCCTTACTAAGTATTGAATCCCTGAACCTTCATGGGTTGTAGCGGTACAGATTTTAATTTTTTTTTCCATCGACGATATACCTACAACTGTAATTAGGAATTTCATCTTAAATGTTTAATTTTTTTACTTTGTTAAAATTATCAAAACGCGCAATTATAAGAATACATATTACATATCAAATATGTAAAACCAAATTTGGTTAATTACATCCGAGTGCACTGAATCGTAGATATTTGGTTAAGTTTTTTTATCAATACATACGAAGAGGATATACGGTTGCTTAAAAATCCGGTCTCTACTCATGATTTTGTTATTTAAAAAGTATATTCTTCAATTAATTTTATAGTGCTTGTACAATTCTAACAATTAAATAAAATTTCCTGTTTATAAAAATACTTGAATCTGAAAACAATTAAATTCGTCTTATGGCGTTTCGGTATCGCTTTGCATTTTATGAAAGTCCTAAAAATATTAATGGTTTTCTTGTCTCGTGTTGTTTTTTATTATTCAAGAGCTTCCTTATTTAGTTGGTAGATATTTCGATCATGGTTCGTTATGATGCTAAGATGAACCAACTTTTGATGACTTCTAATATTATCTAACATTTTTTATGATGACATAGACTTAAATTAACACCCTCAGATGTTTGCGTTAAATAAAATCATTGTTAATATATAATACAGGATTGTTGAGATGTGGACTAGTTGGTCATATAGTCGGTATTTAGGACATGAACCAAGTCCAAACATGGTATAGCCTCACTCTGTCTCGACGTTGTCCTTATTCGTCATTTGCTTTGATGTGGAGTATTAACCGCATGCCATTTATGAACTATATATATATATATATATATCGTATGTTCATTTCTCTAAAGCATAATTCTGTCTCAAAATATGCTTTTAAACATTTTTCATTCTCATGCCCGTCGTGATTTGTTTTTAACAATTAACAAAGAAAATAAATTACACGAAGCATGATTAATTGTGTCATTACTTTTTGAAAATATATATATATATTAACTGAGGTTATTCTTTGAGAAGAAAAATGAAGGGGTTGAGGCGTTAAGGAATGCGGTAACGCTATCCTGCCATTCATCAAGTAAATCGCTTCACGATAATTATTCCTTGTTTTAGTGTGAGGGATTAATTTCGATTGCAATTAGTTCGATTAGTTGGGAGATATAAATTTGAATTTGCAAATTAAAATTGTGTTTTGACAACTTCAATTTCAACTACTTGTGCATATGTAACGGTTCTAATCTGGCCTAGTCAGTTGTATTTTATCTCGTGGCATTCCTCGGGAATTAAAACTCGAATATCCTACCATGATTAGTTGTCTATTGAAACCCCCCCCCCCCTCCTTGTTTGTCAGAAATGGCCAGGTAAGGGATAAATCAAAACAAAAAAGTTCATATTCCATAATAATATTGACAAAAATGTTGGAGATAGTTGTTAAACAAAATAAATAGCTTTGTAGAGAAACAAAAACTAGTTATTTTCAAAAAATACTGATTCATGTCATTCAAATTAACAATAAATGTTTTATTTATTTACTGCGGTTTACAACTGTACATTCTAATACATTTCGTAAATTTGATCTCAGTTATAATGCAGTGATACCGGCGTGTAGAGAAACTACCCTTTGGTAGCACTCTAACGACGTTTTACATTAGCAGGTCTCGTGGCCATCTACTTTTCAGGCTCCTCCGAGTATTAATCAGGAATGGAAAAGGAAGCACGTCTAGAAACTTATGGGTTTTGATGTTTGGGGATTAATAATGGAAGGAATATTTGGTTCGAGTTAGATTGGTTACAAAGGTATTTGTGACAAAGTAAGGAACAATGAATGTTAAGTTACGCTTTGAAAAATACACATATATATGTTCTATGATTAGAACATTTATCCGCTTCCTTTTCTCTGTCGTAGTCATTTTATTTTCTCTTACTACGCTAACCGGTTTAAAGAAGAAAAAAATGACGGAGAGTTAATATACGTCCGTTGTCAAGTGTTCTACTGTTTCTCTAATTACTTTTGATCGGTGGGAATGGTATTCTGATATGATCTAGCACAGAGAAAAATATTCCAGCTCATTCAAAAAACAAATCTATATTACAAAAAATTTCTCTTATTTTCCTTGGAGATTCAATTCTTGTCATTTTAAGAATATTTATAAATGAGGAACTCCAGGTCAAAATCAATTTTCTGAAAAAAATCAATTTGCACCGGAATTGTGATTTAATTTTCGCTACAAATTCGTGTATGAAAGATTTCATATTTCAAGGACTTGTATTTTGATCCCTATTGGACTACACATTGTTAAGAGTTACAGTCCACAATCAACCACTAGTAAAGTTTTTGGTTAAGGTGTAGATAGTTTAACTTCTCCATAACCATTTCTAGTTATGGCACAATAACTATTTTTTTTTAGTGAAGGAATTTATAATTTGTGAAAATTTTGATTACGCTATACATTCATTTCTAAGTCTGGTTTCAAGTCTGGTTTCACCTCCATATGTCAGAATAATTCGCCTTTTGTTGCTCCTTCTCTTCATACCGCCAACTTCCCATTTCGGTAAATTCAAATTTATGACTGAATAGCTTATGAATAATTTACTAGTGCACTAAAGGAGGCTGTTGTACTGACGTATCTTGTGACCTAGGTCGATGCCAGCGCTGTCTAGCTCAACTTGGATGACTCACTTGGGAAAGTGTTGAGAGTGATAACCTCACTTTCATCGATTTTCTTTATTTCTTAACTGTTACGGTTTTATTAACGAAGGCTCATTTTTTATTTAAATCACAAAAAAATAAAAATAAAAAAATTGCCAAATCTAGGGAGTAATCGGGTAGTTAGGATTGTAGGGCGATATTATCAAATTAGAAATGAAATATATAATTCAATAATATGAAAACTTTTTTTTTTAACATATTAATTGTATCTTAAAGTAGTGTCGATCGGTAGTCGAACGTTTTTGACGATCTTTTATGGTTAAATACGATCGGGGTCCTTTTTATCCAAAAAAAAGTTATTTTTTTTCTTAAATTCATTCTCGTGTTGGTTGCCCTTCTCTTTTTCTTGTGGCCTCTCCTAAATTACAGGACTTTTTCCTATATAACTTTTGAGTAGGGCAGAACAGAGTTAGTGAAGGGAAAATATTGGATTTATACAAATTTTCTTTGTGTGATGGGATGTGAAACTGTAGTAGTACACCAAAATTTACGAAAGAGACTTAGATGGTTTATTTCTTTTAAAATTTCTACGAACAAAAAATAAAGTTTTTTTTTTTTTTATTCATCCTAATTTCTTTTTCTAAAATAAGTTCAAATCAGTTAGTTATCAGGCTTAACCTGATCCTTTTATAGCTAGCGATTATCGTATTTTATAAAAGAAATCAAAACTTGACTTCTGCATTGTATCAAAGGTCAATCAGTGAGGGGTGGGGGTTGGATTTTGTATTTATTTAGGTTTTATTGTTTGTTGTATGTATTTGATTGTTTCATGAGCGAACAGTATGATAAAAGTGGGGTGGGAGGGATAATTTTCTGTTCAAATTTTTCCCCGTTCAAAAAAACTTATAAAGGATTTGCCTGCTTTTACAGCCTGTCCATAATTGGGTTGAAGGGTTGAAAATGTGTTAGTACTCAATTATCGTACAAATGTTATGTGAATTGATACTAATTTTCTTTAGTGGTATTAGAGAAGGGCCTTTTGAGGATTCCATGTTTTTTTCTCCCATCCTTTTTGTTTCAGATTTTAAGCATTAATAAAACATTTGAATTATCATGTTATCTGAATTTCAAATAAATATGGAATGGAAATACTTCCTTGGTTAAGAAATTCTGCAGCTCTCGATTTTTTTTTTTTTATTACAAATATAATATATTTATCCCCAAGTATTAAAGTTTGATCTTCTAATTAGCTGTAAATGTTTTTATTTACCTTGAATATGAGCCCTTCACTCCAAACTCGGGCACTGTTTTTAGCAATCAATTTGTTTTTATTACTATCGAGATACTTTTATCTGCTAAAATCATATATACTATGTTGTTTTTGCATTTTACAATTTATCTTAAATATTAATCTTAACTTAAAGCCAAGTTTCACTAGTCCCTATTTTTAGCAATTTTTTCCATTTTAATTAAACAGGTAGAGGACCATTACCAGAAGGATGAAACTTGTTATTTTTAGCAGTCAAATAAATATCAACATACAGTGTATTTAGTTTAAAAAAAGAAAAAGAAATGAAGTTTTTTACCAATTAAAACTCATAAATAGGCAACATTAGATTTCTTGTTGTTATAATTTAAAAAATAAATAAACTTGTTTCTATCAAAATGTGTACATACGATATTAGCTTATTGAAGATTACATCAACATGTGCCTATCATGTGTTAAAGAAGAGCTACCCTCCCCTGTTTGGATATATGCCATAGCTAAAGGGTTTCATTTATAAATAGGACTGAATCTATTTTATCTTCTCTCGTTTGAGGATCGTGTATCGTCCTTGGACGAGTTTTTTGAACTTTTCACTTACTCTTATTTTTTATAACTTTTAACTACAACTTAATAACTTTACATTTATTTTGTGTTGGAAAAATATTTAAAATTAAGAACTGTTCATTTTCCCATGATACAATCATAGAGCTATACATATTATAGCTTAAAAATAGTCAATTTATTATATAAATGTTGGATTTATGCTGTATTTAAATTTGAAATTCAGTTATATTAGTTGTTATAAAAACTTGAAATTTGTATTAATTTTAAATGAACTACCGATTCCTAAGTTCAGAGTCTACATTTGATTTTGAATTTTAACCATGGTGTTCAATTATTCCAGTTATACTAAGTACTATTAACTAAATTATTTTTTCATTTTCTACAGTACATATTTCTAATTATTCAAGATATTGATAATTATGATTTCAAATTGACTAAATAGGTGAAATTAAATTAAATAGATTTCTGAAAGAATGTCCATTTCAGCTTTAAAATTTTGTTTTATTCAGTTGCGAGTTCTAGTAGATGAAACTTTATTTTTTTCATCTTCTTTCTCATCCTCCTTAGGTGCCTTTCAGCGTGGAGGAGCCTCTAACCACTTGGTCCACACATCTCGATCTCTGACAAGCCTTTTCATCTGAACCAGCGTTTTTCCTCTTTCCAGACCTAGTCTTTGGAAATGCTTATATAGCTCCTTCTAGGTCTTCCTCGTAGTCTCGTACCAGTCGGCCTCGCCTCCTTACATTTTCATGGCACTCTGTCTTTCCCCATTCTACGGACATGTCCATACCATTAGAGCTGTCAGTGTTCAATCACTGATTTCACTGAGAGGATCTGAAGTTCTCTTATCCTGTCTCTCCTAGTTTTGCCCAATATTCGTCGCAAAAATCACAGTTCACTGTTGTCTTTTTCTTTTAGTTAGAAGATATATTGCTTTAAAGATATGGAGTTTGATTTCCTTACCTTTTTTTTTTACAATAAGAAAATACTGATGAGATACAGAAAATATAAGCTCCTTCCCATTAACTGTACAATTAATTAATTACCTCTTGTTTTATAGTTAATTTATATATATTTTTTTGTGTGTTTGTGATTATTAATGTCACTTGAAATATTTTTCAGGCTTCGGGAGTCACGGTGTCGGATGCTTGTAAAACTACTTACGAAGAAATTAAGAAAGATAAAAAACATCGCTATGTTGTATTTTTCATCAGAGATGAGAAACAAATAGATGTTGAATTTGTCGGTAAGTCTATTTCTTATTTATTTTTTCTGTAATTCATATCTCTTATCTAGTTCTCATTATTCTCTTAAATTAAATAAAATTGTGCAATCAGCAGTTAATTATTGATTTTAAGCATATCTTTCAATCTGTTTTATTTTTTATTTAGGCTCTCGAGATGCTGCCTATGATCAATTTTTGGAAGACCTTCAAAAAGGCGGCACTGGTGAATGCCGTTATGGTCTCTTTGACTTTGAGTATACACACCAGTGTCAGGGCACTTCAGAGGTATGTTTGATAACACCATTAGATAGACTGTCATTCATGTTATTTACTTTTAAATAGAAAAGCTAAAAAAAAAAAAAGGTAACAATTTTAGCTTTAATTATATGATATCTTTATAAGAAGATAGAACTAAATTAATGTTTTATAGTGCTGGATTAACGTTCTCTAGTGCTGGTACCATAATAGTTTAGTTTAGGTTTCCTGCTTTTTATCTAAAGTTAATTTTTCAAAGCTTCCATCTTTAATTTGATTAGACATAAAATTAGGCCATGTTGGCTTTAGTTTGTGATGGTAATATAATATAGTGTAAAATTAAGGTGTACACTATAAACATGGTGATACTGTTGCTTAGAGGTTCTTTCTGAGAATCTATCACTTCAGTTTTAAAAAATTAAGTATAAGCTGTGTAATTTAGTATAAAACTAATTTACTTGTAATATAAGTGTTTAAGTTGTTGCTATACATGTGTATTAGCACAAATGCCACTTGGTGCTTGATGAATTGAATCTATATCTAATGAATGAAATATATAAATTGAATGTATATCTAAATTTAATAGTTCTTTTCATTTTCGGCTAAGCGAAAATTGAAGTTGATATTTCTTCACCGGCATTAGCTTTTTTTTGTAGTGTCTGTAGCCCAATATATTCTACATTAAACGTTTAAATGATTCACCTTATAGTCCATAAAACTGAATAATGTTTTTATTGTTTTTTATCTTGGGTAAATGTCAGGTCCTCTTTTTTTTTTTATCAGGGTTGATTGAACTCAGGAAAATGTCCATTAAACCACAAACCCCATCCTGACAATTCATCAGTAATTTTACTTACTAAGTTTACATGTAAAATGAATTTGTTGGACAACTAAACTTTATAACTAACTTTATTTAAATTTTAACAATATTAGAACTTAGTAGGTTTGAGTGATTATGTCATATGAATTGAATTTTATATTTATATTTTATTATTCTTCAAAACTCTTTATCTGCTTTACTATTGCACCCTTAATTGTTAAGGTATAGTACAGTATTATAAGATTGTAATATTTCAACTCAAAATCTGATGGGAAAAAAAAACTGGAAAAACATGATTTAAAAAAAAAAAAAATTTAACAAAAATACATCAACTTGACTTTTCCTTGGTAAAATTAATAGTTTACCTTAACTTTTTAAGATGATAATTAAAATAATTGAGGAAAACTATAATTAACAGTTAAAAATTTTCATGGACCTCTTACAAACAATTTATGTACATATTTGTTACATTGTATCATCATTAAGGATAGCTAGAGTAAACAATAAGTGTAGTTCTGTTTATATATTTTATTATTTTAATCATACAAAGTAAATATCAAGGCTGTTATCCTTCCCTAGATGAAGGAAAGGAGAGGACTCTAAACCTAAAAGATATAAAATATTGTACTGATTCTTTATTTAACAATAAGCCATAGTGTCCAAATACATTAGGTTACTAAATTCACAGTCCTCTGATCAACATAATATAAGTACTAACATATAGTAATAATAAATTCATATTATTCGTTTTTACCTTGGATAGTTCCTACAATTTTTGTAGGTACCAAACGAATCTTCTGTTATATTGCATTTTATCTTGACTCTTTTATGTGTCGGTTGTTTTTACACTAATATCCTGTGTTCGGCTAACTTTAATACTTATATACCGCTTAGTGCTTGATGAATTGATCTTATTCATTTGTTTCTATTCATTTTCTTCTAAGCGAAAATTAAAGTTGAATCTTCTTCACAGGCATTAGCTCATTGTGGCATTGCCTGTAGCCCAATATATTC